>NW_020948739.1:8980298-9244457 GCF_900497805.2 Vombatus ursinus
TCTTTCTTTCTTTCTTTCTATCTCCACACCCAGTATAGCGTTTGACACATATTAGGATCATAGGCAATAGAATCAGATTTGGAAGGTACCTCAGAGATCATCCAGTCCAACCTCCATTTTACAGATGAAGAAACTAAGGCCTAGGGAGATTGATTTGTCAAAGGTCAAAAAGGTAATAAGCATCAGAGCACTTAATAAATGCTTGCTTCTTCTTCTTTTAATTATTAAAGTGTAGTAGGATTGTCAAAAACAGAAGAAGAATATGGCTGAAGTTACATGCCACACATTTTTTTAACTTTTAATTTTTTAAATTTCCATATTCGTCATGCCGTGAAAGAAAGCACAGACCAAAAAAATTATAAAACAAGAAAAAAAGTAAAAAAAAAAAAGGATTTTTTGATCTGCATTTAGACTCCATCAGTTCCTTTTGTGGAGACAGACAGCATTTATTTTTTATCAAAAGTCCTTCAAAATTGTCTTAGATCATTGTATTGCTGAGAATAGCCAAGTCATTCATAGCTGATGATCATACAACATTGCTTTTACTGGGTACAATGTTCTCTGGCTCACTTCACTTTGTATCAGTTCATGTAAGTCTTTCCAGGTTTTCATGAAACCATTCTGCTCATCATTTCTTACAGCACAACAGCATTCCACCACAATCATATCCCACAGCTTGTTCAGACATTTCCCAATTGATGGGTATCCTCTCAATGTCCAATTCCATGCCATACATTTTAGTGGGTAAAATCAGCTCAATTTCATCAATTAATCAATCAATAAGCACTTATTAGGTACTAGGAATAGAAAGAAAGGCAAAAAGTCCCTAACTTCAAAGAACTTACATTCTAACAGAAGAGGCAACATGTAAATAAATAAGTACATACAGAGTAGATTGAAGATAACCTTAGAGAGAAAGGCTCTTGACTCTGGGGAACTAGGAAAGGCCTGCAGCAGAAGATAGGATTTGAACTGAGTCTTGAAGGAAGCAAGGAGGGAGAGCATTTCAGGTATGGAGGACAGTCAGTGCAAAGAAAGATGGAATTTAATGTGTAAGGAATGGCAAGTAAAGGGAATGCTGGATCATAAATTTCTTGGAAGTAAGTAGAGTGTTAAGACTATAAAAGGGGGTAGGTTTAGGGAGTTTCAAATGTCAAAGGATTTTGTATATATTTTGTTAATTACTTGATGTATATGTATGACATCAAGTTAAATATTTTGAAAAACACATAAAACAACTCTTATATTGTGAACTCTTCAATGAAATCAAAATATAATATGACTCAAGAAGGGTAAAAACTCTTAATATATGCTAAGGAAAGACAGATTAAATCTTGAATCTAGAAGTCAAATTTAACCAATGGAAGAAGTCAATACTTACAAATAAAACAATGTAGGAAAAAACTATAGCTCAATAATTAAGAGATTTACAGGTATCTTGAAATCAAAGGTGAATGTGGGAGGAACAAATTGAAGGCAATTAGTGCCTACACAATGCTGGTCTTAAAGTACACTTCTTAGAACTGTAAAATAGACCATAACAGATGTGGGAGGTATATTAACAAAGTCTATATTAATGAAACAGAGGGCCCTATGGCAGCTCTTGGAAAATGAATACTTCCTCACCAGGAAGCAGAAAGTAGAATGAGAGATAATCTTGGAGTACATGCTTTCATGGACTGAGAAATGACAAATCACCTTAGTACCAATACAGACTTCAAAAGAACAAATGAATTGTCCTGAAACTAGAACATTATCATAGATTGGATTCCACAATCACCTGAATCCATCACTGATCCACCAAAACTTAAGGGTGATACATTGAACAGAAATCACCATACCAAATACTCATAATCTCCAGTCTGTACAGAGCAAAGGCTTTCAAAATATAGAGAACTAGTAGAAGAAATCAAAATTAAATGAGAACATATCTATTTCATCCCTATCATTTCAGCAGCTCCTAGAGTTGTCCTGTGGTTGCTTTCTATAAGCCTACTGGAGATGAACTTGTATGAGAATACCTTTATTCAACTATGAAAAGCAGTTATTTTATCCACTCTTTGCAATCATCATTAGAGCATATTTTAAAAAAAAAAATTGTTGCTGGACAATGATTTATCCCAGGACTATTCCTAACTGAACTCCATTCAATAAAATAAGAAAATATCTTCCTCCCCTACCCCGCAAGTTTTGACCTGTGATTTCCTCAGTATATGGAAATCCTTAAGCAAACTCCCTCCACAGATACAGTCTGGCAATGTTGCTTAAGGATGCTGAGGGGTTAGTTGACTTGATAATGCTTATGAAGCTTGTGTGTGTCAAAAGCAGAACTTGGACCCAACTTTTCCTGACTCCAAGTCTGACTCTTTATGAACTATGTCATACCTCTTGTCAATAATACCATACTTTATAATTTCCAAAGCACTTTTGCAGATATTATCTCATAGAATTATAAAATCATAGAAGTGGGGCAGCTAGGTGGCACAGTGGATAGAGCACCAGCCCAGGAGTCAGGAAGACCTGAGTTCAAATCTGGCCTCAGACACTTGATGTTAGCTGTGTGACCCTGGACAAGTCACTTAACCCCAATTGTCTCACAAAAATAAAATAAAATCATAGAAATAAATAGTTGAAAAGGACTTCGGAGGTCATTTTCCTCCATGACAGGTTATCCAGTTTTTATATCAAGGGGTCTTTATCTTTTTGGTGGCCTGGATCCCTCTTGGCAGAATGGAAAAGCCTATAGACTGCCTCTCAGAATATGTTTTGTTGCCTACATTAATAATAGAAGGAAAATAGGATGATTTCAGAAAAACCTGGAAAGACTTACAGAAACTAATGCGGAGTGAAGTGAGCAGAACCAGGAGAATGTTGTATACAGTAACAGCAACATTGTAAGATGAAGAATTGTGAATGACTTAGTTTTTCTTAGCAATACAATGATCTAAGGCAATCACAAAGGACTCATGATGAAGCATGCTATCTGCTTCCAGAAAAGAACTGATAGTGTCTGAGAGTGAAGCATGCTATTTTTCACTTTCTTTTTCATTTTTTTTTTGAGTCTTCTTGTACAAAATGACTAAAATGGGAATGTTTCACATGATTGCACATGTATAATCTATATTGGATTGTTTACTGCCTCACAGAAAGAGGGAAGGATAAAATTTGGAACTTAAAACTTAAAAAAGTTTAAAAAATTGTTTTAACATGCAGTTGGGGAAAAAATAAAACATTATTTAAAATAGTAGAAGGAAATGCTAAATTGCAGTTAGATGTTGGTAAAAATGAAGGTGTGATTTTTTTTCTTAACCAAGTTCATGGATACTTTTTTTTTTTTGTGAGGCAATTGGGGTTAAGTGACTTGTCTAGGTTTACACAGCTACTAAGTGTCAAGTGTCTGGTCTGAGACCAGATTTGAACTTAGATCCTCCTGATTCCAGGGCCAGTACTCTATCCACTGCACCAACTAGCTGCCCCCATTCACATATACTTTAAAATCTATCCATGGATCACTTGGTGTAAATCTCAAGGTCAAGAAACCTTGCTCTACATGAAGATCTATAGTAAGAGATACCCAATGGACTGTAGCCCTACTGTAGTTCAGTTGCTGATCTAACCATAGTAACCTCCTACTCAATAAGCTCCAGTGGTTCCCTATCACCTCTAGGATCAAATATAAAATTCTATTGGACGTTTAAAGCCCTTCATAACCTCTCTCCCCTCCTTCCCTCCACTGTTCCACTCTTCTTACACCTTACTCCCCACCATTTTGATCCAGTGACAGTGACCTTCTTACTATTCCATGAACAAGACTCCATCTTTTAGCTCTGGGCATTTTCTCTGGCCTAGAATGCTCTCCCTTCTCATCTCTGTGTCCTAATTTCCCTGACTTCCTTCAAGTCTCAGCTAAAATCCCACCTTCTATCAGAAACCTTTCCTGATTCCCCCTTAATTCTAGTGCCTTCCCTGTTGATTTTTCCAATTTATGCTGTATATATTGTTTGTACATATTTGTTTACATATTGTCTCCCCTATTAGACTGTGAGTTCCTCACGGGCAGGGACTCTTTGCTTTTCCCGGTGTCCCCAGCACTTAGCACAGTGCCTGACACATAGTAGATGCTTAATTAAATACATGTTGATTGACTGACAATTCAGCGCTCTAGAGCTGAAGAGATTAACCAGCCTCCACCTCCCCCAGGGTCAGGGATTAGAAGCATACTTGGGTACACTCAGTTTATTGACTGTTAGTAAGGAGGGACGTGTCCTTTAAGTGTAACTTTGTAGCACTAAGATTCAATCAGTACCCTTTGTAAATGTGTTCCCTAGAACTGAACCCAATGATTCAGGTAATGTCAGATCAAGGCAATACAGTGGGGGGAACTCTCACCTCCCTCATTCTAGATGCTGTGCTTTTTATTGACGTAGACTAAGATAGCATACACTTTATGATATTATAATGCAATTGGCTCATATCGTGGTCACCTAAAGCCCCCAGGTCTTTTTCACTTAAACTACAATGTAAACTATGTCTTCATTATATATGTTTTACTATATTTTGTCTCAATGGCTGATACTGCACCCTAGGGGACGCTAGAACGATGGGGAGTGGGTGTGGCAATAGCCTTGTTGCAGTTTCATAATGTGTTGGGGTGGAATCATCTCAAAGAATTCAGACCACCTCTAATCCAAGTATAGGCATTTATCGAGACTGGCGCCTCTCATGAAGCAGGCTTAGTTCCAAGAGGAACCGGCAACTTTAGTGAAAGCAAGACGAGTTTTTATAGGGTAACGATGCAATTACATAACATAAATTATGAATATTAAAAAGGCAGGAGGGGTTTGTTAAGGGATTAGGGAATAGGGGAGGCATCCCAGCCTTGGTATAACAGTGTATGCGATTTCCCACAATGCAAATAGAAAAACCCATTTGGGTGGGTATGTGTGTATGATAATGATATTATAATAAGCCTCTCAATGTCATAAGTTCACCTAAGCAGGTGCCTACTTAGAGAATGTTCCTTCTATTGTTTTGGGGTCTACATCCTGCTTGGGCTATATCCTGGTGGTGTTGCTTTCTGATTGCCTGAGTATTGTGGTCCTGTCTGAGACTAGATGGATGTGGTTATGGTTGAGTGCATGGACACACGTGCTGTTTTTGTGGGAAATACAAGGAATGGGTCAGGGGGCGGGCAGTGGCTAGCTAGAGGCAGTGGCTGGGATCCCATCACATGGACATGCCTGCTGTTTCTGTGAGAAATATGAGTTCATGGACATACCTGTTGTTCTAGTGAGGCATATATGAAGAAGTTAGGATATCGAGTCGGGGGGATGGTGCAGTGCTAGGTAGGGGCAGCGGGTCTGCAGTTCAGTGGGGTCTATAAAGAAGTTAGAATATTGGGGCTGGAGGTAGCTTTATTAGGATTACATCAGCCTCAGGTGCAATTGGGGGGTATTGAATAAAAATAAGAGGGTGGTGGAAACATAAGGAAAGAAAAGACAATTTTGAAAAACTGTTAGCACATGTTTCATTTGTTGTGTAACAGAGTTAAACTTTTAGTGATTACATTGTTTTTCAAATAAACACACAAAATGCAAGTTATAGACCACCAATCAGTGGTCAAGTCTGCCAAAAGGTCTTAACAAGCAAGTGTTGGCAGGTCAGCATGTTGTGCATTGTTGGAAGTCCAGCATGCATTGGCAGGAATATGTGCAAGTAATGACCTGTTTATAATAAGATACTATATGGTTACACGATGCAATATTGCATCATCAAAATTTCGATGTAGGAAAAACCCCACAAATTTACAATAAATTGTTAAATTTAAGATGGGTCATTTCTTTAAAAAAAATTTATATTCTTTTAAACGACACAAATTTTAAAAAAAACAACATTAAAGGGTTAAAGAAAGTAGATTTCCAGGAGAGCACTGAGTAATTTTTTTTAAAAGGGGGCAGTAGGCCAAACAAATTTGGGAACCTCTGATCTAATTGTTCTGCTTACTAGCTAGTGGCAAGTACAAAGTTTTATACATTTTAAAAGTGCTTTGAATTTCCTCTCCACTTGGTAGACTGCAGTTATCTAGGCCTGTAAACATCTAGTGTGATGTGATGTCCCCAGTTCTATGATGTCATCCTTACTTCTCTCAGACCATTGTTTAATTTAGAAATAAAAGCTTTATTAAAAATAATAAAGGTAAAGTAGCTCTCTCCCCTGCTAGAAGAGTATCTTTATACCCCAAGTTCCTGGCATAGATCCTGGCATATAGTAGATACTTAATAAATGCGTGTTGCATTACACTGACACACATTTCTCTGTTTCAATGTGCTTTTCAGACTATTAGCCTTGACTTTAGCATATGCGTTCTTGAATTCATCCTAGGAAACCTTATTATTCATGTTTAAGACCCCTGAAACAACCTCACCATACAATTCCTCAACTTTCTTAACTCCTATGATGTGAGGGACTGTCTGATGTTGGCAGCTACCAGGTTGGGCGCTGTGGCAAGGGTAGGGTAAGATCTGGGTATTTTGGAAGTCGAGGCAGGGGCTGTGGTAGGCAGAGTCGTGGTGAACTGGGATGGGCTGGATACGGAGAAGCCCTGAGGTAGTGGGCAGTGCTTTGTGAGATTAGCTGGGTGCAAGGAAGTAGCCGGAGCTTGAGCTCCTGAGGCAAGGGGCGGTGCCACGTGGGAGTGGGACGGCAGAGGACTGAGTTCCCTTTGCTTGGTCCCCTCCCTATAAGCAACGTCATCCCCAGATGCCTCTTGTGACCTTCCTGACTTCCTGGGTCCCTTTGTGCAGCACTGACCCAGACCCCTCCTCCCAGTGTCTGAGCCTGACTTCCTAGGTCACGTACTCTTGTCTATGCGTCATTCCCAGATGCCTTCTCCCTGTATCCGGTCCTAGCCTCCTACGTCACTCCCTCCCCCTTGGTGTGCTAAACTCAGACAGCCCCTTCTGGTGTCTGACCCTACAATCATTGGCTAGTAATCGGGCTGGGGAGGAGGGTCTAAGTAGGTACTTAGAACAAGCGTGGTCAGATCACACACGCGCGCTCTCCTGGCTCCTGCCCTGTTGCTCTGGCCTTGCTGCTTGGGCTTGCTGTGATGGCCTCTGAATAAAGCTCTGGTGTTGGCGCCTCCCGATGGCTCGTCTCTGTGTGTTGATCCGGCTGAGAACCAAAGACTCGGGAGTGAGTATGACTCTGGTAGTGTGCTCCTTATAGAAGGAGTGGGTACCGGCGTACAGCTGGCAGAAGGTCGGCGTGCGGCCAGTATACAATGATCTCTTTCTTCCCTGAAAGTGTCGTGCTCCATCTTGTTTCTTCTAGTCCATCTTCTTCTCCCTGGCTTCACTTACCTACCCATATAGCCTTTACTCTGTGTTTATCCACTTTCATGTTTCCCTGATTGCAACCCAGGGATTCATTGACCCTTTTAGTTCATCCCATTTATTAAATACTTTAAATTCTGTGTTCTATTCTTTTACTCCACTTCAGCTACATGTGGGCATGGTCCCATACTAGATCATTTCATTACCCACAAGTGATATTCTCCTATCTGGATATAACCGCTTATAATTCTACTTCTTCCTGTGCCTCATCTCTCCTAAACTCATTCTTTATTCTCATTGAAATTTCCAATCCCTCCACCCCCTCAGAACTTTCTTTTTTTTTTTAAACAAAGTATTAAAAAAAAAATTTTTTTCCAGGCAATTGGGGTTAAGTGACTTGCCCAGGGTCACACAGCTAGGGAGTGTCAAGTGTCTAGTGTCTGAGGCCAGATTTGAACTCAGGTCCTCCTGAATCCAGGGCTGGTTCTCTATCCACTGCACCACCTAGCTGCCCCTAGCCTCTCTATTTCTTCTACCAATAGCAAATAACTTTTTAAAATTATTGCTTTGTAGTATAGTTTGAGGTCTGGTACTAGTAGGCCCCCTTCTTTTCCATCTCCCTTGTCTTACAATAAAATCTTCCCATTCCTCCCTTCAATATGAAAAGAAATAAATTTTATCATTTGTCATGCATATGCACAGAAAAATTAATTTTTGTAAAGAAGACTTTATTCAGTACATCACTTTTCAAATATCAGAAAAATTTGAATATTTATTGGAACAGTCAAATAAATTAGTGAGAACTTTAATTCTGTTTCTTTTCGAGAAACAGTTTTACTTTCAGGCTTATTTTTGAAAGAGATACTTGAATATCATATTTAGCCTTTAATTTATTTTTTGCTTTGGATTTGATTGAAAATAGAACTGAGAATCCTGATTGACAGAATGAAGTTGTTATAAACCAAAATAAATGCCCTTGGGAGGGCATTTGGTGAAAATAGAGTATGCTTCTCTAAGAATATACCAAAAATGTTTTAACTTCATTGACTGGAAACCCATTTGAAATTTCTGGTTATTGCAGAGATCAATAAGCTCTTTTTTTACTGGGATGTTGTCACTGATTTTTTTCTAGCTGAATATGAAAAAGATTTTGTATTGAAAATTCATTCACTTTGTTTTAGTCAGTAAATATTCTTTCATGTGTGTCAAATTTTTCAGATGCACTATAATGCCTTCTTCCTTTCCCACCTACCACCTCCTCACTGTGTCTCTCCAATCTACAATTTTCTCTAATACCACTACTTTTGCAATGTTTCAAATATAGTTATTTGACAAATACTTCTGGTACTCTCTTGATGAGCTTCTCATTCCCCTGGGAGTTATAAGTATCCCAGGTTGGAAATCCATGGCTAATAGTGACAGAAAGCTCATTATCTACCAAGGCAGCCAATTTTACTTTTGTGTAGCTTTGTTTGTTAGAAATTAATAGGAACAAAGTTCTAGAATTGGAAGGGATCTTAGAAAATATCTAGTTCAATCTCCCTTTTTTATAGACTAGTGGTTTCCAAACTTTCCTACCAATAAAAAACGTTTGAGCACTCCCAAAGCATGTGTGTATACAGATACACACACTCATGTACATGTATATATGTGCATGTATATATACATGTGTGTATGTATACATGTATGTATATAAACGATATATACATGCTTTGGGAGTGCTCAAAAATAAACACACATATACTATATGTTTATAAATTATATATGCATATTTTGTCATATTATATACATTATAAAAGATATGCAAAAATAAAGATGAAAGAGGATAAAAATTAAGATGAAATAAGTATTTTAACAATACACTACATCTTTATTAACTCTACAAAAACATTACTCCCATTAAAATAGTATTTGAAGTGAGAGTAATGGGATTGAATATGCTCCAATGATTTGGAAAAATTTTGATATAACACTTAATAATACTTAATACAGTTATTCCAATTTCTTGTTCCAAGTTCAATTTATTTTGATATTTGATTTTTTATGACTTCCATAGCTATAAAAGGTACCTCACATAGATACAAGGATGTTAATATATATCATTAGCTGCATTTACTAAGTCATGAAATTCATTTTTCAATTTCATCCCCAATTATACAAAGTATTTTGGTGAAATTCATCTAATAAATCTACATCTTCCCTAGTATCAGCCAGTTGTTCTTGCAAACTAATTGGAAGGGGTTGGTTGCATTTTTCCATCTTTAGTAAATAGGCTCACCACTCATTGATACTTTTCTTTGAGAAGATTGTTAAACAGGTTAGTAAATTTTGTTCCCATGTTTTAAAGTGTGTAGCTATTAATTTTAGCAACAAAAACTTCACTTTAAAATATCTTGCTAATGGTGATGTCTCCACAACATCAATAAGATGTTATGACACAATATGCATTTAGGATAAAATTCATCACTAATGACACTGGCTATAAATCCATATTCAAATAATCTTGGTAATCATAAATTTCTTTGGTTGATTTTTTGGCAGAGATGAGTCAACCCCTCATTATTGTTGTTACCTCATAATGTGACTGATGAGCCTATTCTAGGAGTAGAAATACCAGCTTTGCCATTTCCTTGTTGGTCTCTTGTGTCACATTTGTATTATATTTAATCTGAGTTTTCTTTCAAGAATCTTTTAAAACCACGTTTATTTTGTAGAGGTTAGGTCAGTTAAAAGTAGATAATATAATTTGTAAATCCACTTAACTGGAAACATGTAAACTTCAATATGTTATAAAATACTGAACACGAACAAATAAGTGATGGTGCCACTATTGACACCATCATATTATGGAACTCCAACTCTTCCCTCAGGATATCTCACATATTATAACTGACATGTGACTATCTGAAATATGGACCAAGTCAGGACACTAGTGGTAGTCAGCATACTAAATGTTAGCAAAGCTTAATTTTATTCCATTTTTAAATATGAAAATATATTAAATGACTGGGTTCACCTTATACCAGAATCAAGATTGGTTTGATGTATGATTACTATAGTAAACCATAGCAATAACATATATAATTAAAAATACTTGATTGTAGCAATAGATTCTCAAAAGGTTTTTGGCAAAATCTAACACTTTATATTTTTTAAAAATATCACAATAGATATCATAATAATAGAAATCATGATAATAAGTAAATTTTTCCTTAATATAGTAAATAATAGCTATCTAAAATGAAGGCCAAACATTTATGTAATGGAGAAAAGTTAGAGGCCTTTCCAATAAGATCAGGGATAAAGCAAGGATGTACACTATCACCATTACTGTTTAACATAGTGAAAGAAATTCTAGCTATGGCATTGCCATAAGCCAAGAAAGAGAAATTAAGGGTATAAACATAGGCAAAGAAGAAACAAAATTCTAGCTTTTCATAAATGATTGCTGGTTTATTTTTAGAACCCTAAAGAATCAAGTAAACTTAATTAAAACAATAAATTCAGCAAATAAAAGAACATAAAATCATTAGCATTCCTATATGTTATCAACAAAATCCAGCAAGAAGGGATAGAGAATTCCATTCAACATAACTACAGATGAAATGAAATATTCAGGAGATATGAAGACATATCCAGGAACTATATGAATCCAACTAAAGAATACTCTTTATAGAAATAAAGGCAGACCTAAACACTTAGAGAAATATTCATTGCTCTTGAGTAGATCATGCCAATATAATAAAAATGACAATATTACTGAAATTAATTTACTTTTTGAATGCTATGCCAATCAAGCTACGAAAGGATAATTTCAGAGTTAGGAAAAAAAATTATCTGGAGGAATAAAAGGTCAAGAATCTCAAGGGATTTTTTTTTTAAATGAAAAGAAGGGTGTAATATCAGATCTCAAGATACACTTCAAAACAGTAATAAAAAGAACAACAACAACTATTTGGTCCTGGTCAAAATGAAGAGTGTTAAATTTGTGGAACAGATTAGGGGTACAAAACATACAGAAACAAATGAATGTAGTAGCATGGTATTTGAAACCGAACCACTCAGTTACTAGAATAAAGACTATTTGGCAAAAGTTTCTGGAAATCAATCTAGGTACAGAGAGGATCACAGCAGATAAAATTTCAGTTATATACAATTTTAAAAGTTTGCAAAAACAAATTCAATGCATTTAAAATTCAAAGGGAAACATAACTAGAGAAAAATCTTTGAAGTAAGTTTTTAATAATAAACTTCTCATTTCTAAGATACATAACGAACTGATTTAAATTTTTTTTTTTTGGTTTTTGGTTGGGCAATGGGGGTTAAGTGACTTGCCGAAGGTCACACAGCTAGTAAGTGTTATGTGTCTGAGGCCGGATTTGAACTCAGGTCCTTCTGAATCCAGGGCCAGTGCTCTATCCACTGTGCCACCTAACTGCTCCCTGCTTTAAATTTATAAGAATAAGATTCATTCCTTGATAGACAAAGTGATCAGTGTATATGAATAGGAAGTTTTCAAAAAAAGAAATCCAAGCTACCAACAATCATATGAGAAAATATTTCAAATCACTAATAGAGAAACGAAAATTAAAACAACTCTGAAGTTCTGTTTCACTTCCCTTAGATTAGCAAAGGTAGCAAAATAGGAAAATGACAAATGTTGGAAAGGCTGTGGGGAAACAGGCAGACTTATGCACACTGTTGGTAGAGCTATGAATTGGTTCAGCCAGTCTGAGATGCAATTCGGAAGTTCACTGAAAAAAGTCATTACACTATATATCTTTTGACCCAGTGATTCCACTACTAGGCATAGAACCGAAAGAGATCAAAGAAAGAGGAAAATTAATCTTATGTACAAGAACTTTTATTGAAACTTTTTTTGTAGTAGAAAAAAAAAGCCCTGGAAATTAGGGAGGTTAATACCTATTAGGAAATGGAAAAACAAAAATATGGCATATGAATGCAATGGGATGTCATTGAACCATAAGAAGTGATGAAATAGATAGTTTCAGGAGGGGCTGGGAAAATATGTTTGAAATGATGAAGCGATGTGAGCAGAACCAGATTAACTATTTTTACAGTGACAATATTATAAGCAAAAGCAACTTTAAAAGACTTTAGAATTTTGATCAATGCAATGACAAAACATGACTACAGGTGGCAGAAGATTGAGCATGCTACTGACTTCCTGAGAGAGAGGTGAAAGACACAAAATGCAGAATGAGACATAAAGTTTTGGACATGGTCAGTGAGGGAATTTGCTTTGCTTAACTATGGACATTTGCTATGAGTTTTCTTCTCTTTTGTGGGGGGAGTGAGTGGAAGAGAGAATAAGTGGTTGTTAATTAGAAAAAATAATAAAGTTAAATTTTTAAAAATCAATAAGAATCCACTGATAGAACCAAGGAGAGTGGCCAGTCTTTCTCCCTCTCTCCATTAAGAGTCCACTCTACTTTGGACTCATGCACATGGTTAGACCAGGTTCAGTCCTGGGATGCAATGGCTCTTTATTAGAAGAATTAGGCATCTTTTTCTTATATACTGTTTGGATCATACTGCTCCTTCCTTGGGACCCAGGGAGATAAGGATACAGCAAAGGAGATTGAGAGAGAGAGAGTGTTATCCTGAAAACCTAGAGAGAAGGGAGTATCAAGGAGGGAAGAGTGATCAACAGTGTCAAAAGCTTCAGAAAGGTCTAGGAGAATGAGGATGGAGAAGAGACTGATGGACTTGTCAATGAGGAGATCACCGGTAACTCTCGAGAGAGAAGTTTAGTAGAATGAGGAGCTCAGAAGCCAGATCATAGGGGTAAAGAAAAGGGGAGGAGATGGAAGCACTCATTGTAGGTGGCTTTCACAAGGAGTTTAGTCACAAAGGGCAGAAGAGGTATAGGATGATAATTAGTGGGGATGGAGGGATCAAATGAGGGTTTTTTGAAGATGAGGGAGACAGACACGTTTATAGGCACTCAGTAAGGAACCAGCAGACTGGGAGAGATTGAAAATAAGTGATCAAATGGAGATGACAGAGGAGGCAATCTATTGGAGAAGAAGGGATGGAAGAGGATTGCTTGTGCAGGGAAGATGGATAGGCCTTGGAAAGGAGTAAAGTCACTTCTTGTGAAACAGGAGTAAAGGGGGAAATAGTGGCAGAAGACATCTGCGAGAGGCTTAGTGACTTGGCCAAGGCCACACAGTTAGTAAGTATCGGAGGAAGATTTCAACTCAGGTTTTTCTGTTTCTAAGTCCAGAATTCTATCAACTGTTTCACCTAGCTACCTAGAATGCATAGAAATATATAGCTGCCCTGCATAGAAATATTTCTATAATATAGGACTATGCTTTCTTGAAAATATTATTAATAATAGATATAGAGAATATAGCCAATAGATACAGCTCTCTATCTGGTGTGCCACTCTAACTGGGCACTAATATTTATCATGGTTTAACCTGCAGTCCTAGATGCAGGGTAATGATTCTGAAATTTAATTATCATATTGTTCTATAATACAGCAGCCTCCTCACAGGTGGGAAGCAGTGTGGTATAATGGAAAGAGCTCTGGTTCAAAGACCTGGGTTCAAATTCTGCCTCTGATCCTAACTACTTGTGTGGCCTTGGGCAAATCATTTAGCTTTTCTGGGTCTCAGTTTTTTTCCTCAATAAGATCAGGATGTTAGGCAAACAGCAGCTGAAGCTCCTTCCAGCTCTCTTTCTACAATCTTGGAGTCATGCTGTTTGTTGTTATACTAAGTGGGTCTAGAATCCTGTGGTTATTGATTCCTTCCATCTCTGTGGGATAGCTTAGCTACCTCTTTCAGTGTGTTTCTGTCAGTGTCTTCTTTCTACTTCTGATTTTCTGGTTCTGATCTATGATTTAAAACAAGAGAACCAAGTATTTTAGAATTGTGCATGTGGGTGAATGGAGAGTCTTTCTTAGAGTCAGGACGACTTGGGTTTGAATCTCCCCTCTGACACATACCATTTGTATGACCTTGGGTATGTTACTTGATCTCCCTGGGCTTCAGCTATTCCATCCGAAAAATGAACGGGTTTAGGGGCAGCTAGGTGGCGTGGTGGATAGAGCACCGGCCCTGGAGTCAGGAGGACCTGAGTTCAAATCTGGCCTCAGACACTTGACACTTACTAGCTGTGTGACCCTGGGCAAGTCACTTAACCCCATTGCCTAGCCCCCCCCCAAAAAATGAATGGGTTTGGTACAATGGTCTGTGAGATCCTTTCCTGTTCTCTATGACCCTAAATCTTGGCTTTATGTCACTTAACTTAGTGCCCAGGCCACTTTGTAAGAGTCTAAGTTGTTGAGCTGGTATAAATCTGTGCTGTTAGAGAGAGTTTCTCCATCAGGAGTTCTCTGCATCAGTGGTTTTCTTTTCTTTTTTTTTTTTTTGCAAGGCAATCAAGGTTAAGTGATTTGCCCAAGGTCACATAGCTAGTAGGTGTCAAGTGTCTGAGGCTGGATTTGAACTCAGGTCTTCCTGGCTCTGCAGCCAGTACTCTATCTATTGTGCCACATAGCTGTTCCTATACCAGTGGTTTCCAAAATGTGGACCCTTTCAGGGGGTCCATTAGATCCAAAATATTTTCATATAATGTATAAGATTGCTTCCCACCTCAGGGAGTAAGGGGGAATGCTGGGAGGGAGAGACTGAATTGGAAATCAAAATAAAAAAAAAATGTCAAAAATTGTTTTTAAATGTAATTGGTGAAAAAATAAAATATTATTAAAAACAAAAATATTTTAACAATAACAAAATATATTTTAAATTCTAATATAGTAAATATTAATAAATGTAATCAACATTAAAAAAAACTATGTAGGGAGTCCTCTATAATTTTTAAGAGGTTAAAGCATTTCTGAAACCAAAAGTTCAAGAATTGTTAATGAAATCACAGTTCTTATTTTTTTAAAAAAGGGTGTGTGTGTGTGTGTGTAGACACATGGGGGCACTTAATAAATATTTATTGATTTGGGAGATGGTGTAAAAATGAATAGTCTCTAAGTGAAGGAAAGAAGGGTTCAACTCTGGAGAAAGTACGTGAATTTTATTATATACTGATTTTGTGACATTTTTGGTCTACTTTAAGAAAGATCTTTTGCTTACTTCTTGATTCTTTGCTAGGTCCTGGAGGGAGGAGGAGGCCTCACTAGCAGGCTAATCCCATCTAAGAATGTTGTCTTAGGCTCTTTTCTCTCCCTAGTGTTTTCCTGGCTTTGCTCCATGTAGACCTTTCCTAGGCTTTGGACCTTTTGCTCTAATACTCGGTTTACAACTTCTTGCCTAGTGCTCTGGATGAATTACATTTGTGAGCCCTTGGCTTTGACTTGGGCCTGGCTTTCTGTTAACTGCTTGGATCCTATTTTGGACCACACCCTGCCTTTTTTTCCACCCTCCACCCCCTTCCTCCAGTGAATTCACATTTTCCATAACCTGAACAATTGGCTCATGAAATACATATCAAAGGCAAGAAAGATGTTAAAAAAAAAAAAAGGTACACAGCTGATTGGAATTTACAAAGGAACACAGTCCAATCTAAATCCTAGCCCCAAAGAGATAAATATAACTGTGGTGGAGCAGAAAGACCACTGGACTGGGAATCCGGAAACCTGGTTCTAGTTCTGTCTCCATCAGTATGTTTCTGTGTTGCTTTGTGCAAACCACACATTTTCTTTATCTATGGGCATCATTTTCTTTATCTATAAAAAGAGAGTATTGGACTAGATCGGTAGCAGTTCTCAAACTTTTTGGTCTCAAGATCAAAACATTAAAAATTACTGAGAACCCCCTCCCAAGAGCTTTTGCTTATGTGGGTTTCACCTATCAATATTTATTATATGAGAAATCAAAATGTTTGTGCATTATTATGAAAATGCCTTGGACCTTGTGGACCCCCAGGAATCCCTGGACCACAATTTGAGAGCTGCTGAACTATTAAATTTTTTCATCTAACTGAACTAGATGATCTGTAAGACCTTTTTAGTTGTCTTATTATATAGCTTTATTATAAGTTTCTATTAGTCACAGTAGTATGGAGAGTCTATTGTCCTTTCTATATTGGGTAGCCTTTTGTTAAGCCATACATACTGCAGTGAGGCTGTCTCAATTTGGTACTCAGGAAGGCTGGAAGATATACATCTCTAACATCTTCTTCCCCATCTTTCTCCAAAGGGGACCTAATTCCTGCTAGGAGGGGAAGCAGGAGGTTAGGGTGAAAGGCTGATTGCTCTGCTCTCCTCAGAAGGAGAGGGTACCAGTGTAGAATTTTATTTATGTGCTCCCTTATATATTGTGAGTCTAGGTGCAGGGGTGGGGAACCTGTGACTTTGAGGCCACATGCAGCCCTCTAGGTCCTCAAGTGAGGCCCTTTGACAGACTCCAAACTTCACAGAATAAATCCCTATCCCCTATCCCCTTAATAAAAGGATATATGTTCTGCGAAGTTTGGATTCTAAGGGCCACACTTGAGGACCTAGAGGGCTGTATGTGGCCTTGAGACCGCAGGTTCCCCACCCCTGCAGAGAAATAATTTTCAGGTTCAAGCTAAACTCCTGACTACCAGTTCTTTTCTTTTTTTTTTTTCTTTTTTTGGTGAGGCAATCAGGGTTAAGTTGACTTGCCCAGGGTCACACAGCTAGTAAGTATCAAGTGTCTGAGGCCACATATGAACTCAGGTCCTCCTGACTTCAAGGCTGGAGCTTTATCTACTGTATCACCTAGCTGCCCCCTGACTACCAGTTCTTCATGGGGAAAGAGGGAGCCCAAGTTCTAAATCCAAGGCTTGACCCACTTCTTACCAAATACTAGTTTCATATAGCAAATAGAAAAAAGATACATTTATACAAGTTGATAGCAAAACAGAAATCAGAGAAAGTATACATATGAAAATATATACAAGATACAATATATACAAGAAGTAATTCTCCCATTGGGAGGTAAATCAGCTCAGCCAACAGAGAGGGAATCCTTGATCTCACCCAAAGAAGAAATTTCTCCAAAGTCTCTAGCGTAGCAAGTGGGGATAGGGACATGATGGATACCGCCAATTTGTCTCATGTCAGCTTCTAGAGTCTTTTTCTCTCTTCACCAGCCTGAATGCAGTTGGCATCCTCTATCTTCTTTATCAAAGCAGGAAGCCAGAAGCACTGAAAGATTCTAAAAAGACCCAATTCCTTTTTTCTCTCACTCTTGCCAACTTTGCCCTCATGCAGGCAAAAATTAACCTCCACCAATGAGGAGAGAGTACCACACCAATGGGCTTTGGGGATTGGGTTACATACCTCCCCTGGGCTGAAACTCTATGTGGTCCTTTGCAAAGATCAGCTGAGGAAAATTCAAAACCTGTAACTAAACAGTTTGAATACAAACGTCAACCCTTTAAAACAGCAGGATGATTTTCATGGCATCTCCAGACAACCAATCTTTGCTACCACTGAAACTGAAATAAAATAAATACCCGTTAGCAGTAAACGCAGTAGAAAAGGCACTGTAGAAGGCATTGCTGAGGAGGATACCACAGTGACAACATGTGTAACTACTTATAGGACATAACGTACATTTTGAAGATACGTACAATTTCTTATACTCAGCAATCAATCAAAAAAGAACAAACAAACCATGGCTAACTAAAAAAGCAGAGTTAGCTAGCTTCAATAATAAGTCTCAATTGGCCTATATTTAAAATTCAACTTAACTATAAACATCAGCTTATGTGCAAAACAATTAAAAAATAAACATTGCTATGGCACGAACACAACACAAAACAGTCAAGTGAACATAACAGCAAAATAAGATAAGAGAATACTCATGTTAAGTGTTTCTCTCTTACGAGATCTGGGCATGCCTAGTAAAGCCCCTCCATGTTAGGCCATCTGGGCATGCTTCAAAAGGCTCCATTACAATAGCATCATAGAACGTTAGCAATGAAAGGGACATCTGGTCCCATCGCCTTATTTTACTGAGTCCTATAGAGAGGAAGTGACTTACCAAAGGTCATATAGCTTGGAAGTGACAGACCCAGGACACAAAGCCAGTTTGGGGGATTACAAATCCAGGACTCTTTCCATGATGCCATGTTGCCAGCCAGACTAGTTGAGTTCAAGTCTCATTTTCAATGTTTCAGAGCTGTGTGACTATCCTGTGGGCAGGTCACTCAACTTTTTCTTAACTTCAGTTTCCATATCTATAAAATGATCTTAATGATACTGCCCTGCTAATCACACAGAGCTGTTGTGAGACAAGTTCTTTGTAAAACTTAAGCCACTGTTATAGAAATGTGAGCTACTGTAATAATATTAATACTAATAATTATCAGATTAGGTATAATATATGTTACTATGGCAATTAGTATTTTTAGATAGTAGAGATGATAATTTTAAAGTTTTTTTAAATTTAAATTTTTTTTTTAAATGTTTAAATTTTTCTTTCAAATCTGGATAATTTCTGTCACCCTTGGTAGTTGACTGGCATAGTGGACAGAGAATTGACCCCAAAGCCAGAAAGATCTGAGTTCCAGTTCTCACTCTGACACATACTGGCTGTGTGCTCCTAGGTCAATCTCTAAACCTCTCTCTGCTCTAAACTTAGAGAGCTCATAAATTGAGATAATATTTGTAAAATACTCTGTAAACCTTAAAGCACAACATAACTGCTAGATATTACCCTAGCTAAGCAACTCTCCCAGACTACAGATTACAGAGAAGGCGCCAACCTTCCTTGGTAGATTGGCTTTCGTCAGCCAGAAGTTCCTCATATCAATGAAATCCCAAGTACGGGCCCTATCTCTGTCCCAATCCCTTGTTAGAAGAGGTTTTCCTAAAATTGATATTAATAATTGTCAGTTTCAGGAAAAGCAGTCGTTTTTGTGAAAGTATGAATCTCATAGGGAAGAAATCCTATTTGTTTGTGAATACTCAAGGATCTAAAGAATTCAGAGGTGATTCAGCTTACTAAGGGCCACTAGCAGAGCAGGGACAAGGCTAGGAGCACTGAGTGTAGATTGTTCACATCCCTTCTTGGGATCTGGGGGAGATCGCTTTCTGCCAGCCCCCTACCCATTTCTGTTTGTACCTGCCCCTCTCTTTCAGCTGAGTTAGAGGTAGTTCAGCAATTGAAGTTTGTATATATCTATGTGTTATTCAAAAATAGAATACTTTGCATTTGAGATCCTTATTACTCATGTTATTTTATTGATGAACATATTCATTTTTCTTTTAGAGTTAGTATGGCCTGAATATTGGCAGCTAGGTGGCTCAGTAGATAGAGTGCTGGGCCTGGAGTCAGGAAGACCTGAGTTCAAATCCACCGTCAGACATTTACTAGCTGAGCTTCCCTGGATAAATCATTTAACCTCTGTCTTCATCCACAGGGAGAAGGAAATAACAAACCACTCCAGTACCTTTGCCAAGAAAACCCCATACAAGGTTATGAAGAGTCAGATATGGTTGAACAACAAGGCCTGGATATTAGGCTGACCTCAGAGGCAGGAAGGATTAAGTTCAAATTTAGCTTCCAACACATACTGGCTGAGGAACCCTGGGCAAGTCACTTAACTCCTCAGTACTTTAGCAGAAATGTTGGTATATACTATTTAGTCATTATTGTCTTTTACATAGTTCTAAATAACTTCTGTGTCTTGTTCTTTGACCCATTAGTTATTAAGGATTTCATTATGAATTCTCCATTTAGATCCGTATCTTTTGGCCATCTCCATGTACCAATTGCGTGATGGTTTGTAAGACAGGTTGAAGTACTTCAGCTGTTTACATTTATTTTTTATTTCTTTATATCTTAATACCTGATCTGTTTTTTGTAAAAGCCCCTCCTGTTAGTGTACCTCCAACTCCAATAGCTTTGATCTTTGCTATTACCTTTGTTCTATAGCCAGCATTTGTACAGTGCTTTAAGTTTTGCCAATGCTTTACAGATATTATCCGCACAACAACCTGGGGAGCTAGGTGCTATTATTATCCCCATTTTATAGATCAGGAAACCAAGGCAGATCAGGTTAAATGGCTTGCCCAGTGTTACATACAAAGTAAGTTTCAGAAACAGGATTGGGACTCAAGTCTTCTTGACTCTAAGTTTGGCATTCTGTGTACCGTACCACTTACTTACCTTATTTTGACTTGGACCTTTAATTTCATCAGTTAAAGAGAACTCTCCAAAAGGAAATGCCCTCCACTGATGGAGGTTAGCACCATCTCTGCACTATATAATAATAATATTAGTAATAATAGCTAGCATTTATATAGCACTTTAAGGTTTGCAAAGTGCTTTACCTATGATAATAATAACAGTTAGCACGTATGGAATACTTTAAGGTTTATAAAATACTTTAAATATAATAAAAATTACTAATATTTATGTAGTGTCTACTATGTACCAGGAATTGTGCTAAATGCTTTACAAATATTATCTCATTTGATCCTGATAATAACCCTAGGATGTGGGTGCTATTATTAACTCCATTTAACAGATAAGGAAACTGAGGCAAACAGAGGCTAAGCAACTTGCCCAAGGTCACAATGCTGATAAATGTCTGAAGCAGGATTTGAATTCAGGTCTGAATTCTCTAACTACAGGTCCTGTTCTCTATCCATTACACCACCTAGCTGCCCCAATGTGTTAACTTCTTTGATGCATCTAATAATAAGTTAGGTGCTTTTATTGTCTCCATTTTACCGATGAGAAAACTGAGGCACAGAGAAGTTAAGTGACTTACCCAGGATCACACAGCTAGTAATAAATGTCTGAAATAAGATTGGCACTCACATCATCCCGACTCTAAGCCCAGCACTCTGCCCACTGCAACAGAGTTTCCTGGGGGCACAGAGAGGTGGTGATTTTCCCTGAGTCACAGATCTAGTATGTATTAGAAGCAGGTCTTCTCGATTCTGAGGCCACACCTGCCTCTCCCTCAGTTACTTTGAACTTACTTTGTATACATTTTATGTTTCCTTTTCTATATATATTGTTCCACCTCCATCACCACCCAATACTAAGCAAGCTATACGAGGGTGGGGAGTATAGCTTTTTTCTCCTAAGTCCCCAGGTCAGTGTCGTACAAATTCAAAATGTTTGCAGAATTGTATTGAATTGAACTCCACAGACAAAATTACATCTGGCAGAGTCCAGGCCTCTGAAAACTTTCATGAGTATACCAGCTCTCCTTCCTATTATCAGCTGAATATACATACCTATGGCTGAATACTGGCCTGTTTTCTGCCACCAGCTTCTGCATCCACTTAGCATTACTTTCATGAGGTTACTGGGGGAGTGTGTGATTGAACTCCCTAGGAGCTTTGGCAGTGCCCTGCTGGAGGTGAGATCAATCAACAGTATCTATTTATGCATCTGAAAAGCAGACATTTGTAAACAAAAGGGCTTCCCTTTCCTAGGGAACTGCATGCCCTGTATCTCTCCAAGTGGCAATACCATGGATTTTCATTTGTTATCAGCCTTGAAAAAGGAAGGCCACATAACTCAGTAGTTTCATAACTGGTAATGATAAGGGCACACAGTGCTTTCTCCTCTTAAGTCACTGGTTCAAATCAGTGCAGAGATAATCATTGCTTACCGCTGTTGCCATCTGGTTCATTAGATGTTGGCAGTTGAAAGGAACTGGTCCAGGGCCCAAGGAAGATGTTCTCCAGTCACTAGAAAGCTCCATCACATAGGGCCCTTGCCTTGGCACTTGAAAGAGTTGAACCAAAGGACATCAGAGCTTAGGGTCTGAATTACATTTAAAGAATTTTGTCTGATCTTTTTTAACAGAAGGACAGAGGGCCTTGTTGTATAGATTAAGAGGGAACCCATTAGCTCTCCAGGCCATTAACTGAGTTCATGTAATGGGCAATAAATTCCCATCTTAAATAAATAAATAAGTGCCTAAGTGTTTAATAAATGCTCAGATCCCTTTAAATAAGAGTTTTAGGATCAGTGTTGATGAGGCTGATGTTAGTGGTATATAGCTAACTATTACTTGCAAAGGCATTAGATATAGAATGATTTATCTCATGATGATCATTATAAATTTCTTTGGAGCTGTGCTAAATCTAAAAATCATCATTTTATGTCAGAAATTCACCCTTTGCTGCTGAACTATAGCAAGAAAAAAAAGCATATTATAATACTGAGAAAAATGTCCACTACAATGGATGTGTCTTCTAAAGGATATGGTATGTTATATATTCTTTTTTTTTCTTTTTTAAAAAAAATTATTTTTAATTTATGGAATAAAGCAAATATTTCCATAACATAGAATAATAAAAAAGATGATTGCACATGAAACAGCAAATATACTGTGTATAACTTGTTATTCCTTTTAAATATACAACAAATTGTCATGTAAATTTCTTTTTTCTTTTCCTAAATATAGTATGTTATATTTTCATCATGTTCACATCTTTGCTGTTTGGCCTTGGCAAATCAATTTGATTGTTTTGTTTAGCAGTCTGTTGCCTCTTTTAGGGCCACTATAATGAGGACAGAGGTGTTTAAACATCTCACTATAGTCTGGTTATAGCTGATGGCACCATGTCAGAGCTGTTTCTGATTGCTAAAGGGGTGTAGCATTCCTTCATAATAGGTCCAGTCACATTCAATCTTCTTTTATTCAGTCATGCTTGAGGATGAAGCAAAGAGCAGTTGGTGAATGTGTTCCTGGTCCTCTGGGGAGTTCTCCCAGATCAACAGGCTGCTGACCTAATCAGAAGTCCTTGGGACTGTTTTACTCTGAGAACTACTTACGACCAGCTCCTGAAGCTCAGAAGCCCCCTCCTCCATCAGAGCTGTGGAAGGCTAGGGGCCACTCTCTGCAGAATCAGCCCAGTGTTCCAGACTGGTGATTGGCCGGAAGAGACTGAAGTCATATACCAGTTACAGCAGGGAGACCCAAGGTACAGCCAGAGCTCCTCTTTGGAGATACCAAGCTGAAAGTTGTCACTGATTGCTGCTCTCTCAGAAATTTGCTGACAAGTGAGGCTCTGCTAGGAAAAAGAAGTAGAAATCTATCAAGACGGCCGGGAAGTCTGTTGGCAAAAATGTTGGCAAGTTGGATATGCACGGGTAAACCTGCAGCAGAAGGTCAGATGGAGAGGAAACATTGCCTGCATATCCAGGTAAAACTCCCAGTCACTGTCTTCTCTACTGGTGGTCTGATCTTCCTCTCTGACCCCATCCTCTTCCAAGCTATGACCTTAAAGATGTTTCTTTCCTTCCATCTCCCAGCTTTCGTCAAAACCTGGCAATCTGATTCTGACTTCCTGACTTTAGCTGTCCCAATTTGGCTTCGTTTTCCCTCTCCCAACTCCCATATTCAGGATCTTACCTCCTATCTGCTATTTCTGCTTTCCCTAGAACCTGATTTCAAGTTTCTCTGTCTACAGACTACTCACTTGACCTTCAATTCTGATTTTCCCATTTACTTTACTGTTTGGGTTCAAAGTTCTTAATTCTGAACTATATATTTGCTCATCAGTTCAGCCAGAATGACTCAGAAAGATGGACCTTAGCCCTTTTCTATGAAAACATAATTGTTCTACCACATTCTTACATAGAATTTTAAAAGCACTTGGGGATCAGTTTTCAAGATGACTTAAAGATGTGAAGATTCCAGGAGAATGGAAAACATCATGGGTGGTAGGTTTCCAAACTAATTTTTAAAAGGCAACTAAGAAGGCTTCTACAACTATTGATTCCAAGAACCTACTTTCTTCCCTCTATGAAAATTTTTATGGGAATGGCCAGTGCATATATCAACAGTATTCTTCATAAAAGAAGGAGAAGGGAACAGGCAGACTTTCATAGACAGTTTTCTCTGGGAGATCAACATAATCATAGTGACACAACTGAATTAATGAATAATAATGATAATGATAATAATTATACCTAACATTTATTTAGTGCTTATTATGTGCCAGGCACTGTGCTAAGTGCTTTACAATTATTATCTGATTTGTTTCTCATAACAACCCTGGGAATTAGGTGCTGTCATTATCCCTATTTTACAGATGAGGAAACTGAGACAAACGGGGTTAAGTGACTTGCCCATGGTCTCACAGCTAGTAAGTGTCCAAGGCTGGAATTGAAAACAGGTCTAAATGAATAGCATAAAAGACATAAAATCCTGCTGCATCTATTTTTTTTTTTTAAAGCATTTGACTTGGTAGAAGGAGATTCTTTTCAAAGAAGGTGTTTTTCATGAATATGTTAAATTCATACAAAGCTCTATGACAGTTGTAACAACAGACATCATTTTGTTCAATGTACCACTGAATTATCAACATAAAAGGAGGCATAAAATAGGGAGACATAATCACCAAGGTGTTTCCCAGTCCTGTGAAAAATGGCCTACACAGAATCCAAACAGAAGAGGGATTCTCTGCTAATGGTAAGATTCTCCAGATGCTCCTATTCAGGTGAATTTGGGCCTATTGTCTGAACACTACAGGCCGCTTCTCATAGTGATGAGATCCATGTGGAATCAAGAGAATTAGCTCCACCCACCACCATGGAAAAACATGGCAGATGAAGAATGCTTATTTCTCATATTATAATATATAGTTGGATGGTCAGACATTGAGTTAATATACCAGGAAGCTTGGATAGGAAATGGACAATGAGCTGGACCCAGAATTTAATAAGAGGAAGAGTGGTCTGGATAGCAATTGGAAAATTACACAGAGATCCTAAGTTGCTAGATGGGGCAGTGGATGGAGCACTGGGCCTGGAGTCAGGAAGACCTGGGTTCAAATCTGACATCAGGTACTTATTAGCTGTGTGACCCTGGAAAAAGTCACTTATCCCTGTTTGCCTCAGTTTCCTCATCTCTAAAATGAGCTGGAGAAGGAAATGGCAAACCACTCTAGTATCTTTGCCAAGAAAACCCCAAATAGGGTCACAAAGAGGTGGACACGACTGAAAAATGACCAAACAATGACAACTTAAGTTGCTTCCAGTATCAAAAGTCTATCCTTTGAATTTTAGCGTTTTCCGCAGTGATGCCATATGGCCTCCATGAAACATGGAATATTATCATTTCAAAAGAATCACAATTAAGAGTGACCTAAAAGTTAACAGAAAGGTATGTGATGGGCCCAAGTAGGTTGTAGATATTACCAATGCTAATTTGAGTAATAAAAGTGACATAAAAGACACAATCAAAGACAAGGAGGTAACTTGGTATAGTAGAAAGAATACTGAGAACTAGGACTTGGGTTCTAATCCCATCACTGACTTTTACTCCCTTCGTGACCTTGGCTCTCACTTAACCTTTCTGGAGTGCAATTTTCTCAGCTGCAAAATGGAAGGTTTTAATTAAATAGTCTCTGAGATCCCTTCCAGCCATAGATCTGTGCCTGACCAGAAAAGAAAGTGTCTGTCTATGTTCTGAAAAGCAAAGATAAAAGACTGAGAGTTCGAATTTTGCACTGGTATTTTTAAAATATCAAAAGAGAAAGTAGGTGATTCATGTTCACTGGTAGAATCTCTAGAGAGGATTTGTCAAGTTCAATCAACACAAATTTATTAAGTGCCTACTATGTGCCAGGCACTATGCTAAGTGCTGTAAAGAGAAAGAAAGGCAAAAAATAGTGCCTATCTCAAGGAGCTCACAAACAGATAATCACACAAGACAAGAATGCTTAGAGTAATAATGAGCTGCATCTGTGGAAAGATATTCACATTGATGATGTCATAGATTTGGTAAGAATTTAGAAAAGTCTTTAAGATAAAAAAAAGATCATACAAAATGAGGATGAATTTAAAAACTTAACAATAGCTTGTTTTTTAAAAATTATTTTTTCAATTAACAAGCTTTTTCTCTCCTCCATGCCCCCTCCTACATTGAGAAAGAAAAAAAAAAACCTTTCTAACAAATATGCAGTCAAGCAAAACATATTCCCAGCATTAGACTGTAAATTTTTGAGAGCAGGGACTGACTTTTGCCTTTCTTTGTATCTCTAGTGTTTAGCACAGTGCCTGGCACATAGTAGGTATGTAATAAATGCTAGTTGATTAACTGACCCAAATATGGTCAAAATATATTTCTCATTCTTCATCTTGAGGCTTTCCCCTCTCTATCAGGAAGTGGGTAGTGTTTTTTGTCATCTGTCCTCTGGAATCATAGTTGGTTATTATATTAATCAGAGCTCTTAAATTTTTCAAAGTTGTTTGTCTTTACAACTTTGTCATTAATTACAAAAATTCTTACCTTGGTTCTTCTCATATCAGTCTATATCAGTTCATTCAAATCCTTCTATATTTCCTTTGAAACTATCCTTTTCATCATTTCTTTTAGCCCCAAAGCATTCTATTCTACTGATATAACATACTTCATATAACATACTTCTATTCTACTGATATAACATACTTCATTCCCAATTGATGGGTAACTCCTTAGTTTCCCATTCTTTGCCACCACAAGAAGAGTTATTATAAATGTTTTTGTACCTATGAATCCTTTTCTTGTATTTCTTTGGATATAGGCCTAGTAGTGGTATTAGGCCTTGGTCAAAACATACACACAGTTTAATAACTTTTGGAACATAATTTTTGAATTGCTTTCTAGAATGTCTATACCAATTCATAGCTCCACCAATAAAACATTAATGTCTAGCACCAACTTGTAACAGTAGTATCTGGCTGGCAAATGGACAGAATGAGCCATGGAATATGAAAGATGTTATAGGTAATGGAAAGGGCTATTTTAGTTACATTGGGGACAAGAAGAAAAATGAAGGGAGAGGTATATTGCATGGAACAGATAACATATATGTTAACAGACTCTTGAGAAAAAGCAATTACTGTTATACAGTTATATTTCTCTGCCATCCCTTATGAGAGTCTACCTGCTTTCCAAGGACCAGTCCACCTCAGTTCAGAGATGCTTACCACCTGTAGGCTGGCCACCAGTGAAGAATCATTTAACCATGGCAAACAATGAAACAAAGAGAAATGTAAAATGGCCCTCAGTCCTAGCGGGGAGAGGGGTTCCTCTTCTGCTTCTATAGTCATGGTAGCAGAGTAGTGGGAGAAAAGTAGAGAAGGTGCTAAGGATCCTACAATTTTTAGACCATCTATTAATTTATGCATAAGTGCCATTAATTTAAATGTGAGGTCTATATATTGACCAATAAGAGAGTCAAGATGGTGGAGTGAGAGCTAGCATTTTTGCCTAGCTGTCCCAACATACCCCCTCCACAACAACCTAGAAGTCACACCAAACCTAATTCAGATCAGGAAATCCAAGAAAAAGTCCCAGTGAATCATTTTTTCCAGTCAAGGGCAGCTTAGGAAAATAGAAGTCCCAGATCTGTGGACACGGAAGTGAGGTTTGTCCAGGAGTATAGAGCAGCAGCAGCAGCGGTGAGCAGCCCAGTGTCCACGGCTTGTAAGGGGACTGAACACCTGGGCAGAAAGAGATCCCAGTGGGGAGCAGGTATGGGTGCCACCTACCAGCTCTGTCACCCATTAGCCAGTTCTGGGTCACAGTTCCAGGGTAGAAAGGAACCATGGTAGGTTGAAAAGGAGCAGGGGCCCTACCTGTCTAAGGATCAAGGAACAAATTCCAGAACCACAGATCCGTGACTCTGAACCTAAAAGCAGAGTAGGAACTCAATGCTGACTCCTAACCCCATTGGTAAGCCTCCGGTCCAATAAACAAGGCCAGGAGACCAAGCCGAAAGGGGAGTCAGTTGTTCATTCTCTCTGAACCTACAAAACCTCCCAGCAGGCTAACTGTGACAGAGTCCAGGAGAAGTCTATGGAAACTCAAGCCACAGACAAACCAACAGACCCAAACTGGGTCCAGAGTTTACAGAGCACAGACCAGGAGGGCAGTGACCAGATCTCTCCCTAGATCCCACCACCAAAATGTACGGGTCCCCACTCTCCAGCTGTCAAAGCAGTAGAAGGATATTTAAAAAAAAAAAAAAGAAGTTTAGGCTAGACATGTAATGACCAACACTTAGATATGCCTCTACTGGAGGAAATGCATCATATCAAACTTGCCATTCTCATTATAAATTATAAATGAAACCAGAAGAAATAAGGAAGTGGCTGCTAAATGGAGGGGTGACTCACAAGCTCTACTTAGAGAGGCAAACGAAGGAGCTGGTGAAGTGGGGTTTTATCATGACGCGGTGCTGGGGCCTGACTCTGTGCCCCTCCCCCCTTCCACGCTGGGCTGAGCATCACCCTCTCATACTGGGAGCCTGATTTTGACCTTCCTATGAAGAGATCTGACCCTGCCCCCTGTGTCAGAGTGGAGCATCGCCTCCCTATTCTAGGGCCAAGCAATGCCCTCCTTGTTTAGGAGCCTGAGCGCTTCTGATGGGGCACTAACGATGGACCCCTAAAAAGCCTTGGACTTTCCCCCATGGCCTAGACCCTGGTGTTCACCTGAGGTACTCAGCCTATCCCAGTCAATAATCCCTTTAATTGCCCTTTCATTATGGCCCGTCTTGTCTGCACAAGGCACACCCTAGGCTGCTTGCCACTCCTTAATCCCATCCAGATCATCCAACAGTCTTTAGGTATAAAATATCAATTTTACCATCATCAAATGCACAGATTCCTTAAGAATCTGGCCTGCTTGTATTGGCCTTACAAATTACACAGACTCATTAGGTGTCTGGCCCGCTTCTATTGGTGTTGCAATAAACTCAACACTTGAACCGAAAGAAAGCTTGAGTGGTCGAATTTTTTTGAGGCAGACCCCCACCCTGTACCCTTGCATTTCAGGGTTCCTAGCACCCCAAACTACAACACTTCTATATGTGCTGCATCACTGCTTTCCTCTCCCCCATGCCCAAGACTCCCCTCTACCCAAGGGCCGAAGGTGCTAAGGAAAAAGTATGGCTTCTACCCTCTGTCTTGGGCACTTCCATTGCTGCAGCCTGAGCTCTCTCCTATTGCGCCAGGCCAGGCTCTGCCTTCCCGTTTAGGGTGGTGCTACCCATCACCAGTGTTTCTGGCCAGTGTCACTGCTTCTTTCTGATCCACCATAATTGATGAGGTCAGGAACTGCTCCCACATGGTTAATCAGGCAACTGGATGAGATTCTGATGGGTCATGCCAGGGTTTAGGTTTCTCTTCTTGTCAGTGGTCTACTTCTCCAAAGCAAAAGATTCTTCCCGATGTCATTCAACCCCCACTGGGGAAAGAGAATGTCAAGCCAGAGATAGTCTTCTTATCCTCAAGGAAAGAAACGCAAAGCAAAAATTAAAAAAACAAAAACATACCATGAAGCTAGAGTTTTCTGTAGGTCAGTTCATGGGATCTGATGTATGAAAGCAGCAGTTATTTTTGCTAGGGTTGGGGGAGGGTGTTCTGGGGAGCTCTGGGTTCCTTCCTGGAAATGAGACAAAGACAGAAACAGAGATACAGAGAGAGATACAGAGACAGACAGACAAAGAGAGACAGACACAGAGAGACAGAGTTCACTTCTGGAGGGAAATAGAATCTGGTTTTAAAATTTTTTTAAACTAATGTAGCGCTTGCATCCTTTCCCACCCTCTTTCCTACCCCCCACCCCCACTATATCTAATTCAGTTTCTGGTAAGGACCAAGAAGTAGTTGCCAATGGCTTTTCAAATACCACACAAATACCACAGAAATAGTTCCTTCAGCACAGTTTTTCAAAACCTAGGTGGTGCAGTAGATAGAGAGCTGGGCCTGGAGTCAGCAAGACTCATCTTCCTGAGTTCAAATCCAGCCCCAGTCACTTACTAACTGTAAGTGGGCAAATCACTTAACCCTGTTTGCCTCAGTTCCTCATCTATAAAATGAGTTGGAGGGAAAATAAATGGCAAATCCCTCTAGTATCTTTGTCAAGAAAACCCCAAATGAGGTCATGAATAGTCAGACATGACTGAAAAATATTTCAGGGTGAAAGTGCCCATACAGAACTATGCAACAGCTAGGACCAACTATACAACTTGGGGCGGGTTTCTTGACCTTATCAAAGTAGAGGCATTAAGACTTCCAAAAGACAAAAGCTTAGTTTAAACCTTGAAGACACAATGGGGTCAAATTTACATTATAGTCAACTAACTCCCTGAAAGCATTCTGGTATCTTTTGTTAGTAAGTGGTTTTATTGGAGACAATTCTTGAAAACTATTAGCAATACAAAACCATCTGATTCCAGGGGGCATTGTTAGAGGTTTCATTCTAGTGTCTGGAGGAGGTCGGGGAGATAAGACTTCCCCACACTCCCAATTTAAACTTTTCCTTGATTTGTTCAGTTTAGTCATTTTCCTTGATTGGAAGGTAATCTAAATTCTGAGAAAATATCTTAGAACTTGGAGGAAACTAAAATATTATTATTTATTTTTATAGTCTTTTTAAAAAAATTTAAGTTCCAAATTCTCTCCCTCTCTACAGCCCCTCTACCACCCATGGGAGAAAGCAAGTAATATTGATACGGTTTAGGGATTCAGGGATGCTAGGACCCCAAAATCACAACACGCGAATCCTGCCCAAAAGAATTCGACCCAAGCCTTCTTTCAGCCAAAGACAAGGTTTATTAGAACATCCATCATATTGGGCAGACTCTTAAGGAGTCCAAACATGAGTAAGCAGGGGCTAGATTATAAGAATCAGAGCCTTGGCTAGATTTTAGGAATCTGAGCAGTGCCTAGATTATAAGAATCCCAGCAGGGGCTAGATTTTAAGAATCCAAGCAGTGGCTAGATTATAAGAATCTAAGCATCTTAATGGAGACAAGATGGACCTAGGACCTAGGAGTGGCCAGTAAAATGGGGTGAACAGAACTTCTGGGACCTGGACCTCATGGCCAAGAGAGAATGGAGCCTAGCTAGGAGTAAGTGTGGAAAATGGCCAGGGGCCATAGGGAGGTAAAACAGTGGAGGGGAGATTGGGTGTAGCCACAATGAAAGGCCAGTTGATGGGATTATAGCCACAGGCAAATGCCAGAAATTTGACCAAGTGGGAAAGTCCAGGGTTTTTCCTTTCTGGGGCCCAGATCCCAACCCCATCATTATGATATCAGTTATACATGTGAAACCATGCAAAACATATTTCCATATTAGCCATGTCACAAAGAAACAAGAAAAATAAAGTGAGAAAATTTTACATTAATATGTACTAAGAGTTCATTAGTTCTCTTTGGAGGTAGACAGCATTTCTCATCAAGAGTACTTTGGAATTGTCCTTAATCATTGTATGGATTAGCCTAACTAAATCTTTCAAAGTTGATTATCATTACAACATTGCTGCTACTGTGCACAGTGATCTCCTGGTTCTGCTCACTTCACTTTGCATCAGTTTGTATAGGTCTAGCCATGTTTTTCTGAAAACATCCCCCTTGTCATTTCCTATAGTAGAATAGTACTTCATCACAATAATATACCACAACTTGTTCATCCATTCCCCATTTGATGAGTGCCTCCTCAATTTCTACTTCTTTGACACCAAAAAAGGACTGCTATAAATATTTTTGTATGTGTAGGTCCTTTCTCTCTTTATTTGATCTCTTTGGGATACAGATCTAGTAACAGTATTGCTAGGTCAAAAGTTATGGTAGATTTTATAGCCCTTTGGGAATAGTTCCAAATTATTCTCCAGAATGATTGTTCCAGTTTACAACTCCATCAACAATTCATTAGTGTACCTATTTTCCCTCATTTCTTCCAGCATTGTCATTTTTGATAGGTGTAAAGTGTACCTCAGAGTTGTTTCAATTTGCATTTCTCTAATCAATAATAATTTAGAGCATTTTTCATATGACTACAGATAGCTTTGACTTATTCTTCTGAAAGCTGCCTATTCATATACTTTGACCATTTATCAATTGGAGAATGATCCCATTAATTAAATTTTGAGGACAATTTGAATACCTCTTAAGGAAAAAAATAGCCTAACTTGTGGGGGAGGGAGAGGAATGTTTAGAATATTGCTTTCATCCACTATACAGTTAAAACAACTCAATTCTGACCTATTCAAATAAGTTATTGATAACACAAAATGAATGCACAGAAAAAAAGGATATGGAAACAGACTAGTGATTTCATACAGAAATTTGCCATTTCAAAGAGACCAGAAGAACCTAAAAAGTGCTTTAGTTTATTTATTTTATATGAACCCCTGCTTCACTTTCCAAGCAGAGAGTTATGGCAGCCAAAAGCAATGTAAATTCATTTGCAGAATGTTGTGGAGCAGGATGATGAAGGCATGAAATAGAAGGATATATGCTATTTCACCACGGTCATGGAAGAGGTCCAGTGAAGAGTGCCAGTTAAAGAGGAATCCCCTGTGGAGATTCATTTACCGTATGGATGGGAGGGTCATCTTTGTATATGACATTGCACTAGTTTCTTTAAGTTCTAGATAGAACATTTTAGAGTCTCCTAGAAGAGATCCATAAGCACTCAGAAGAGTTAGTCCTATCCAACTGAACAGGATAACAATAACAACAAGAAGAAACCCTTATTAAGTGCCTACTATGTGCCAGGCATTGTCTTAAGCACTGGGAATACAAATACAAGCAGAAAGAGGGTTAATTCCTTCCTTCAAGGAGTTTGCACTCTAATGGGGGAAAACAGCGCATAAAAGGGAGCTGAAGGGGATAGGGGAGAGAAATAGATGAAGGTACTCAGTGTGGAGGCATCTTAGAAAAAGTCCTAAAGAATCAGAAATGTAAGTTAGAAATGAAGATGCCTCCACACTCATTTACAAAAGAAGGTCAGTTATATTTCAGTTTCTTTAGTTTGATGAATATAAATGATGTTCTTTATGATTGAGTATTCAGTAACAAAAGATAAAAATAAATAAATAGATAGATAGATAGATAAAATGGAGGATCCAGGAGGAACCAGCCAATCAGAGGGAGAGGTTACAAGAATGGAGGGCACTTAGTGTGTGAAGTCTAGGAGAAGAATGAGTTTGCAGAGTGACAAGGTTTCTAAGGAATTGTAGAGTATTAAAGCTTAGAGAGGAATCAAGGGAAAAAATAAACCTAAATGAATAAAGAATTGCCTGCTGTCCAGATTATGACATGCAGTTAGATGGACAGCCTATAGAGTTTGTCTATTAGCATGTATGTTTTAGACAGGGAGTATAAATGGACAACCACTTGGACCCAAAATTTAATAGGAAGAGAGTGAGTCCAATTGTCTTCAGGAAGCTGCAGAGATCTTTTAATGACCCCACAATTTCTTCAGAAACAAAGGCTTATCTTTTTAATATTAGTATATTTTCAAAAAGTGTTTATTCAGCATCTAGTATGTATTGGACACTGGGCTAAGCTCTTTAGAAATACTGTCTCATTTTATCAATATTTTGCCAGTCTTGTACGTCTTTGAGTCGTGGACTATAGTCTCTGAAGAATTAAAAATGAGCATCGCTCCCAGAGCCATAGAGAGGTACATGACTAATGTGAGCAGATTGCAATATATAAACAATAAGTAACTAAATAACTGGAAGAGAGGGCACTCTCAGAGAAAAAGAAGATGGGATGGTCATGGGGCATGTGATAACATAAACAGCCCCTCTACTACTTTACTGCTATCCTCTTGATGTTAGGAGAAAGCAATGAAGGTCCCACCCATTGGGCAGACATTCCCCATTCCCTCCCTGCCACATTGCCCCCTGCTCACTGCCCCCAGAAAGTAACGGGAAGACATGAAATAGTGTTGCAAAAGATAGGCAGGTATGGATGGGTTTCAATCTCTGTTGTTGGAGTGAATGTACAGATCAACGTAGCCATAAATCCATTTGAGTATTTGAATATTTCTCTATTGAGAAGAATTTTGTCAATGAAAAGGATAGAATGAAAATTAGGAGGTAATTTTATATTGACCTAAGGGGAAGATAGTAACAGAGAGCCTAGCTGCTCTAAATTCAAGTCACTTGGTATAGGCTAATCCTATCATACCGAAAAAATTTGCAGATGGATGACAAAGATCACAACTGGTGATTTTCGAAAAGTGAGATATGCTACAGGTCTGGAGACTAACAAATGTTGTCTTAATTTTAAAAAAGGAGGAAAGGTCAAATTATTTAGACTGAGACTTTATGGTTATCTATGGAAAAGAGATAGAGTAGACTACTTAAAGGGACGGTGTGTGTGCACTTAGAAAGGGAAGATGTGATCATGTGTGAGCGTGGGTTCATTAAAAGTAAGTCTTCCCAGACTATCATTTGAAGTGCTATCATGTAGATTTAAGCAGGGCATTTGACAACATTTTTCACAACATCTTTCACAATAATCTTGTGGACTAGATGGTGATCTGTGGGCTGGATTTAGAACAGTTCAATTTGTCACTGGCTGACCAAGTCAAAGCTAGAAAGTGTTGATTAGTAGATTGATGCCAACCTGGAAGGTGATCTCTATTCTTGACAGGGGTCTGTCCATAGACCTGTTTAGCACATTTCATTAGAATGTGCAGCACCCATGGATTTTTATTTTATTTTATTATTTTATTTATTTTAATTTTATTTTTTATTGCTGAATACTCAATCATAAAGAACATCATTTATATTCATCAAACAAACTAACGAAACTAAAATATAACTGAACTTCTTTTGTAAATGAGCAATCCACCATCATGTAGAAAACACAAACGTAAATATCAGGCCCGAATACCCATATTTTTTTTTTGACACATTAGGGTGTGCCTGCGTACAACTAGCACACTGTGTACATACACCTGTTGTACTGTCTTTGCCCCTATTCTGTTAGACATTTTTTGAAATGATTTAAAGGAAGACAAGTTCAATTCAATAACCATTTACTAAGAACCAGTGATGTACCATTTACATAATAGTTGAACTGATACAGACCAGTCACAAACTCTTTTAGAACTTAAAGCATTCCTCTGCCTGCCCTATTCTTGACTTTCTCTTGACTATAAAAACATGCCCCCTTACCACTACCTTATCTTAGTACTTCCCTCAGCATAGAACTTTCCTTAACAAGGTCATCTCCCCTTCTCCCATTGGTGAATTCCTCCTGCAGCCCCCATTTTGTGGAGAGGCCCAGGCCAATCTGCTTTCATTCCTTTTCCAGCCTTTTTTTTATTTGTTCTAGACTTTAAAACCATGCCCCATGGTTTTCATCAACTCATGTCCCTCAACTCTTTTCACCTCAGTTTTATGTATTTTCTTCCTCCATTAGAAGGGCTTAGCACTGTGCAGGGCACACAGTAAGCATTTAATAAATGTTTAATAAAGAACATTATTTATATTCATCAAACTAAAGAAACTAAAACATAGCTAAACTTATTTTGGAAGTGAACAATTCACCATGACTTAAAAAAATTGTTTCCTTTTTTTCTAAAAGAATTGGCTTGCTAGGTCAGTCAATAAACATTTATTAAGCACCTACTATGTGTGAGGCACTGGGCTGAGCACTAGAGATACAAAGAAAGGTAAAAGACAGTCACTACCCTTGAGTTGCTTACAATCTAATAGGGGAAAACAATATTAAAATAAATATGTAAATCAAACTATACCCAGAAATCCAAAACAAGCTAGTACCACGTTTTAGCAGGGAGATTGAAAGTCAGAATACATTCAGAAAAAAAAAGTGTTCATGATGATAATCAATTGGAACATATTATATGAAAATCAATTGAAGGAAATGAATACATTTAGTTTAAAGAAAGTTAGAATTAGGGGGCGTTAATTGTTGTAGTGTCATTTCAGTCATATCTGACTCTTTGTGACCCCTTTTGGGGTTTTCTTGGCAAAGATACTAGAGTGGTTTGCCATTTCCTTCTCCAGTTCATTTTACAGATGGGGAAACTGAGACAAACAGGGTAAAATGACTTGCCCAGGTTCCCACAGCTAGCATGTGTTTGATGCCAGATTTGAACTGAGGAAGATGAGTCCTCCTGACTCCAGGACCAGCACTCTTTTTTTTTGCCTTTTCTTTTTCAGTTCATTTGACAGATGAGGAACTGAGGCAAATAGGGTTAAATGACTTGACCAGGGTCACACAGCTAATAAGTGTCTGAGGCTGGATTTAAAATTAGGAACTGCACCACCCAGCTGCCATAAGGGGAGAGAATACCTGTCTTCAAATTTTTCCAGAACAAGATCAGGAGAGAAGAAATAGTTTGACCTCAGAAGAAAGAGCAGAGGCCAAGAGCATGGAAGTTACAGGGAGGTAGATTTCCATTCAGTTTAAGAAATGGCTTTCTAACCAATTAGAGAGATTGGGCGCTTCCCACAGTCCTGGAAGTGTTTAAGTTGAAGTTGTATTTTCTTTAATTCTGTCCAATAAACACAAAGTCACTCTGGGGTACGATCTACAATGCTAGCTGCTCATAAGGGAAACGGCAGCACTTAGAGGTCTCTGCCCTTGTGGTGTTTATGGTCTATTATGAAAGTGTGACACCTATACAAATAACTATATTTGTTCTGACACCTCAGTGAAACTATGCTGTTGGTTTTGTTTCCCTGGTGCAGATCGCCTTCTCATCCTGAATGATACTTGTAGTTTCTTTCAGACATCGAGCATTCTGGGAAAGGGGGACCAGCTGTATCCCAGAGGTTGCAGAGGCATGCAGCTGCTTACGATTTCCCAGGTATATTTAAGGGTATCAGAAAATAGCCTTAGGGCTGCTGTTGGTTGTTGGTGGTTAGAAGCTGGCTGGCTTGTGGGGAGGGAAGGAAAGAGTGGGGACTGAAAGCTGGCACTTGTGGCTAGAGGGACTTGAGGCAGTGTGTGGAGAGAGAGAACAGACGTGGAAGTGAGAATTGGTTTGGTATAAGTGGTGGACGATCGATCGACTGAAGAGCCTGGAGAGGAAGACAGAATGTGGGATTCGGTGGTTGTACACGTGACCCAGGAAGCCGATCTCAGAGGGAGTGCAGAATTGAATTGAATACTGATCTTAGGGAGAGAATATAATGTGGGGAGGGTGAGTCAGGGAGGTGGTGACCCGCTCCTGGTGTTCCTCTTCCCCTGTGCAGCATATACCATGAAGATAGCAGCAATGATGAAGCCGGAAGGCCATCTCCTACAATGTGTCTGATTGTGGTCAGATGGCGATAGGGTCATAGGTCTGAAGCTAGAGGGGAACTTAGAGCCCCAGCAGTCCAACTCCTTCATTTTACAAATGAGCAAACTGAGGTCCAGTGAGGTCGTGACTTGCCCAAAACCACACATATAGTAAATTGTAGGCCAGGATTAGAATTCGAGTCCTTTGACTCCAATTTCAGTGGTTTACCCACTATATTATACATGTATTTCCTTTAAAAATTTTATCTTTCTTCAATTAACAAGTATTGATTTCTCTCCCTACCATAGCCTCCAGCCCTCTCCCTACAAAAACAAAAACAAAAGCAAAAAAACAACAATAGAAAAACAAAACCCTTCAAACAAATATACACCAACAAGCAAAACATATTCCCACGCTGGCCATGTCCAAAAATGTATGTATCGTTCTGTGTTTTGAATCTATGGGCTCTTGGTCAGAAGGTGAATAGCAGAACTGAATTATGGCTGGTCATTATGTCAGAGTCGTTATGTCTTTCCAAGTTGATTGTTATTACAGTGAACAGCCAGGTGGCACAGCGGGTGGAGCGTTGAGCTGGGAACCAGGCAGACATCTTCCTAATTTCAAATCCAGCCTCAGACACTAGCTGTGTGACCTTGGTCAAGTCACTTAACCCTGTTTGGCTCAGTTTCCTCATCTGTCAAATGAACTGGAGAAGGAAATGGCAAACCACTCCAGTATCTTTGCCAAGAAAACCCCCAATGGGGTCATGAAGAGTCGGACATGACTAAACAACAACAAAAGTCATTACAATATTGTTGTCCTGGTTCTGCTCTCTTTCCTAATTGGAGAAAAACCATTATACACAGTAAGAAAGGAAAAGTCATTAACTTAAACTCTGTGAAAGGTAGAAGTTGGGACAAAGTGACCTGTTAAAAAAACCATAACTTAGATACTAAATAATAACTCAGATACTGAGTCATAACTTAGATACTGTGACCAGTACATGACCAGCACCCAACCTTGAGAGCCTGAGTATTTACCCAACAGCACTGGGTAAATGCCTAGATATCTGGGAACTAGGTTCAATGCTAAGTATAAACTAAAATATTAGCCAAAATATTAACTAAGCAGCAAAACCTCAAATATCCACCAATTCGCAGTAAATCACCCTATGGTTCCTCCTCTCTTTGTCGGATTTCTATAATTATCATTTTGGAGGTCTTCATGGGGATCTCATCCGTAGTCTGGCCACCACCCCAAACTGATGACTATCAAACTGCTGGCAGGGATCCATCATATTGTCCCAATGTAAGTACTCAATTAGCTCCTTGGACTCTTCCTTTGGTATCAAACTTGTCCCCCTATTTTGGGAATGAAGTACAGAGTTCCCTAGGTGGGAGAATTCCAGACTATATAGCAGGTTTCTCTGAAATTGTCCTTTTATCATTCCTTTTGGCAAGATAATATTCCATTATATTCATATGCCATAATTTGGTATTCCTTAATAGATGGGCATTCCCTTATTCTCCAGTTCTTTGTTGCCACAAAAAGAGCCACTATAAATATTTTTGTATATATAAGTCCTTTTGTGTTCTTCATTTTTCTTTTTTTTTTTGGTGAGGCAATCAGGGTTAAGTGACTTGTCCAGGGTCACACAGCTAGGAAGTGTCAAGTGTATAAGGTCACTTTTGAACTCAGATCCTCCTGACTCTAGGGCCAGTACTCTATCCACTGCGCCACCTAGCCACCTTGAGCATATATAGTCTTAATAATAGTATTGCTAGGTTAAAGTATACACAGTTTTAATGACCTTCTAAGGATAATTCTAAAGTACTTTGCAGAATGACTGGATCATTTCTAGGTCTATTGACATGTGTTCATATTCTGAGTTTCTCCTAGATTCTTTCGGAACATAGTGCTCAATGGAGTGAGGATGACCTGAGGCAAGGGATGTGATATCTTTCCATCAATAATGAACCTTATGTCCAAAATATCGAGGGAATTAATGAAAAGAAATGCAGGGGAAGGTGGCCTAGCTATTCCAGATCTTAAATTGTATTATAAAGCAGCAATCATCAAAACTACTTGGTACTAGCTAAGAAATAGAGTGGTGGATCAGTGGAATAGGTTAGGCATGCAGTCAAATCCAAAGACTCCTTCTGCTGGGATAAGAATTCACTATTTAACAAAAACTGCTGGGGAAACTGGAAAATAGTATGGCAGAAACTATTCATAGACCTATGCCCTACACCAAGATAAAGTAAAAATTGGTGCATGATTTAGTTATAAAGGCTGATACTCTGAGCAAACTAGGGGAGCAAGGAATAGTTTACCTATCAGATCTCTGGAGAAGGGAAGAATTTATGACCAAACAAGAGATAGAGAACATTATAAAATGCAAAAGCTATCTATAGTCATATGAAAAAATGCTCTAAATCACTATTGATTAGAGAAATGCAAATCAAAACAACTCTGAGGTACCACATCACACCTATCAAATTGGCTAACATGACAAAACAGGAAAATGATAAATGTTGGAGAAAATGTGGGAAAATTGGAACACTGATGCATTGTTGGTGGAGTTGTAAAGTAATCCAACCATTCTGGAGAGCAATTTGGAACTATGCCCAAAGGACTATAAAATTGTCCATACCTTTTCACCCAGCAATACCACTCCTAGGTCTGTATCCCAAAGAGATCATAAAAATGGGAAAAGGACCCACATGTACAAGAATATTTATAGCAGCTCTTTTTGTGGTGGCCAAGAATTGGAAATTGAGGGGATGCCCATCAATTGAGGAATGGCTGAACAAGTTGTGGTATATAAATGTAATGGAATACTCTTGTGCTATAAGAAATGATGAGCAAGAAGATTTTGGAAAAACCTGAAAAGACTTGTATGGATTGATGCTGAAAGAAGCGAGCAGAACCAGGAGAACGTTGCACACAGTAAGAGCCACATTGTGCAATGACTAACATTGATAGACTTAGCCCTTCTCATCAATGCAAGGATCTGAGATATCTCCAAAGGTCTCATAATGGAAAATACTATCCGCATTCAAAGAAAGAACTATGGAGTCTGAATGCAGATCGAAAGATACTATTTAATCTTTTTTTCTTTTGTTGTTCTGTTTTGTTTCTTCTTTCTTGTGGTTCCTCCCATTGGTTCTAATACTTCTTTACAACATGACTCATGAGAAAATATGTTTTATATGAATGTATTAATGAGCCTATAGCAGATTGCATGCTGTCTTGGGGAGGGGGAAGGAGAGGGAATGGAAGAAAGTTGAAAACTCAAAAGCTTATGGAAGTGAATGCTGAAAACTAAAAACAAACAAATGAACAAATACATAATGAACTTTATGTTATACTTCTTTTAAACATGGTGTAGATTCTAGTACAGCACACTCAGGTATGTATAACAACGAACTAACTCAGTAGGTAGCTTATCTAACTGCATACCATAATCTAGACAATATACATTCTTTTTTAAAAATTTTTTTAGCAAGGCAATCAGGGGTAAGTGACTTGCCCAGGGTCACACAGCTGATAAATGTCAAGTGTCTGAGGCCAAATTTGAACTCAAGTCCTCCTGACTTGAGGGCTGGTGCTCTTTGCACTGCACCACTTAGCTGCCCCAATATGCATTGTTTATCCACTTATTTTTTTCATGTATGTATACTAGACTTTCTTTGAGTGGTCATGGACCTTGTTGTGGTGACCCTGTAGCATTCTGGGACTCAGTACAACTAACACAATACCCTTTGCAAATGTAAATTAATTTTCTGGATAAGGCCGTTCTGGATTATTTGGGCCTCCTTCTTGTGGCAATTGCTTCATGTTGCTTAAATTAAATTCCTTAATCATCAAGAAAATATATGGCTTTGGAGTCAGAAGACATGGGTTTAATACCTAGCTCTGTTCCTTAGGAACTGTGTGACCTTGAGCAAGTCACTTAATTCCTCTGGGCCTCAGTTTCCCCATTTGTAAAATGAGAGGGTTGGCCTAGATGATCTCTATAAGCTTCCATCTAATCCTTGATCCTAAGGGTCTATGAAATATGTTTCTTGAAGCTAACTCTTTTAATTGTTTTCCTTTGTAGAGTATGTGGGCCATCATTATCTGTAACTTTCTTATATTTTCTGGTTTCATTTATAATGAAGATGCCAATGCTGAAAAGGCTAAATTCTTTTAGTACTGTAACAACTATGTAGTTGAATAATAATCTCACATTAAGACCATTAACATCTGGAGAAGAGAAAACGCATCTTCCTTCTGTCTTTGTTAGAGTTGAGATGTGATATACTGCACGTGCTGTCAGACACAGTGGTATGTTTTTTAGTTTGGTGCAGCCACCTTTTTCCTGTGTTTTTTATCCTTCATTAAAAGGGATGGCACATTGGAGAGGAGAGGGAACAGGGATATATTTGTAAATGAGTGGCTAGGTGGCCTAGTGGATAGTGTGCCCAGCCTTGTGTCAGGAAGACTGAGTTCCAATCTAGCCTCAGACACTTATTAGCTCTATGTCCCTGGGCAAGTCACTTAAGCTTTGTTTGCTTCAATTTCCTGAATTGAAAAATGGGGGTAATACTAGCACCTACCTCCCAGGGTTGTTGTGAGGATTGAAAGAAACAGTATTTGCAAAGCACTTAGCATAGTGCCTGGCACATAGTTAATGTTATGTAAATGCTAGCTAATATGGGTGTAAAAACAATGGAAATCAATAATTTAAAAAAGGACTATTGACATTTAAATGAATGTCTATAGATGATCTAAAAACGTGTTAACCCTCTCAGCCCCTTTCTCTGTTGTGTTTTTTTTTATTATATTTTTTTTAGTATTTTTATATTTTCCACGGATCCCCATGACCAATGGAGATTCATCACCTAGTTTCCATCCTCCTGGCAGTGCCCTCTCCATATTTATTGAAGCTGGACAGCACATACCACAGTCTTTCACCCAAACTCTAGTCAAAGCATTCTAACTTTCTAGAACTTTTCTGAGTTTATGCTCCTCAGGAATAGTCTTTGAGAATCCAGGATCCCATCTATGGAGGCAAATAACTTTAGTACAAACTATTATATGACAAGTGCATAAAACATGCACAAACAAAATGTGACGTGAATTTGAGGCAGCTAGGTGGTACAGTAGTTAAAGTGTTAGCCCTGGAGTCAGAGATACCTGAGTTCAAATCCTGCCCTAAATACTTATTGGCTATATGACCAAGGCCAAGTTACTTGACTTCTCAGTTTCCTCATCTGCAAAATGGAGATAATAATAGCATCTTTCTCACAGGGTTGTTGTGAAAATCAAATAAAAAATCATATGTAAAGTGCTTCGCAAACCTTAAAGTGGTATATAGATGCTATCTTTTGTTATTCAAGTTGGAAAGGTCATTATCAGTAGAAGAAAAGCAGGTAAGGCTTCCTGGAGGAGGTAAAATTTGACTTAAGCTTTAAAAGATGGACAAAAATTCAATGGGGGGCATGGATGAAAGAATTCCAGGCATGAGTAGAATGATACAGTGGAATGAGCATTGAGTCTGTCTAGAGTCAGGGGATCTGAGTTCAAATCCTTCCTCTGATGCTTGCTGCCTGTATGACCTTGAGCAAATTAATCATCCTATGCCTCAGTTTCTTCCTCTGTAAAATGAGGAAGTTAGATTAGAAGGCTTCTGGAGTCCCTTTCAGTTCTAGATCTATGATGATATGACAGGTTATCCTCTTCTAGAAACTATCCATATTATCAATGTTCTTTTTAAAATGTGGATGGATGCGAACTGACCGGGCAAAGTACAGTGGTCCTTTCGCTTCCTTGTCCTTGAACATTATTCACCTCTTAATACAGCCCAAGATTATATTAGCTGTCTCGCCTGGAATATCACATAGGCATATCCATATTTTATTCCACTAAAATTTACAGAACCCCTTTCCGATAAAATTCTGTGTTTAGTGACACCTCCCATATCTTGGACTTGTGAAGGTGTGTCTTCTGAAGCCCAGTGTGACTTTATCTCTATTCAATTTCTTCTTAAGATTCAGCCCAGATTCCAACCTGTTCAAGCCTGTTGAGATCTTTTTGGATCCTGAGTATCTTCCAAAGTTTTCGCCATCTGTCCTAGTTCTATGACATCTAGAAATAATGAATAGTCATTCCATCCATACCTTTATTCAAGTGATAAATAGAAGAGATCCAGGCCCAGCTTGCTAGGGTACTCCACTGGAGACCTCCTTCCAATTTGACATGCAGCAAACTATTAGTAACTACTCTTTGGATCTGGACATACAGCCTACATCTCTCCATTTTTTTCCCACAGGAACAGAGGGGAAGGGGAATAGGAAAAGGAATAAGCATTTCTACAGCACCTACTATGTGCCAGGAATTGTAAGTATTGCTTTTTACATATATTATTTTATTCAATAATAATAGCTAACATTTAGGTAGCATTTGCTATGTGCCAGGCACTGTGCTAAGCCTTTTACAATTATTATTTTATTTGATCCTCTCAATAACTCTGTGAGGTAGATGCTATTATTATCCCCATTTTACATCTGAGGAAACTGAGACAGACAGAGGTTAAGTGCCTCGTTCAGTCACACAACTAGTGAGTACCTGAGGCTGGATTTGAATTCAGGTTTTCCTGACTCTAGGTCCAGTGTTCTATTCACGGAACCACCTAACTGCCTCTACAAGAGCGTGAGAGACTTTATCAAATATTTTGCTAAAATTCAGGTAAACTATATCTACAGTATCCCCTGACCTACCAATCTACTAGCACTGTCCAAACTGGAAATAAATTCAGCATGGTTTGATTTGTTCTAGGTGAAGTGATTCTAACTCTGTGATCATTTCCCCTTTTCTAGATCTTCACAAGGCATCCGTTGATATGTTTGGGAATTTATCTGGGAATCAATTTGAAGAGGTCCATGGTTTGCAGACTTCATTCTCTTCTGTTTTTCAATCATTAAGGCATTTCCCCTTTTAAAATTCTTCAGCACTTTTTCCATTTCTCCATGTTTTTCAAAGGCCCCTGACAGTAGCTCATTCATCATGTCTTCCAGGTCTTTCAGTCCTGAGGTACATAGTGACTTGAATTTATTGAGGGAAGCTAGGTGCTCTCCTGCTATCTTACTTATTATCCTGGATATCAACACTCTCTTAGCCATTTTGTTCTGTCTTTTCCAATCCAAAGATTGTTCATCTTGGCAGAGAAAATAGAAGCAAGATAAACATTGAGGAGCTCAGTCTTCTCTGTACCATTGCTTATCAGTGTCCTGTCCAAACTGAGTAGCAGTCCTATCCCTTCTTTGATCTTCATCTTTCCCCTACTATAGTTTAATATACTTTAACCATTTTTTTTTAATCTGTAGCTTTCTTCCAGTCTCAGCCCATTCTAAACTTGAACATTTTGGATACGCATTTTTATGGGACTGTACTGTACTTTTGTATTCATCTTATCGTTTGCCCTTGCTTCTACATTATGTATGTCTTTTAAGAATTTAAGTTGTGGAATAATTTCCCTAGATATCCACATTGCCTTCTTTAGTCAACTCTCCCTTTTCCTGTGCAACAGAATTCTTTCTCTTTGTGTCTTCAGAACTATTTTTGAGAATTTCCCATACCTCCCGAGTTGACTTCTGCAGAATTTTATTCTTTCTCTGAGTCCTTTAAAATCTACCTTCCTAAAAACTATGGCAGATATCTGATTATTTCTGGCTTTTCTCTCCTTCATCACAAATTCTTAAATAGAGTGATTATTCCCTCCCAATGTTTCTATCATTTCCAATAAATGTTTAACAATAGTGTCTCTAAAAAAAAAAAAGCAGGACTCATTTTTAAAGTTTTTTTAAGTTTTATTTATTTTTATGTATTTATTTTATGTATTTATTTATTTATATATATTATATATTTCTATTCTTACATATATTATTCACTTATATATTATATTTATTTATTTATTGTTAAGTTTATTATGTATTCTTAATGTTTTTTTCCATTACTTTCTTATGTCTAGATAACAAACAAAGCAATAAATTAATAAATAAATAAAGATTTAATTTGTAGTTTGCTGATTTCTGGGGTATAAATGTTCACGCTGAAAATTTAACAGTCTCCTTTCTCACAAGGTCTCATTAAGAATTGGCTCCTGCACACCCTGGATTTCCACATAAGAAACCACTTCCTATTTGTCTCTGAGCATCTGATCCAGATTAGAATTTTTCCCTTGTTGGTTCTTCCACCTTTTGAAGGACAAAGGTATCATTAAGCCAAGTAAAGAAATTATTAATTGCATAATTGAAGTCCCCTAATTTCTACCATATCATGGAGCTGCACCAGGCTTATAACCTATTTTTGAGACATTCCTCTTTCTGTCCATGTGGTCTGTAGTATAAATCAATGACAATATTGTTTCTATTTCTGCGTCCATTGATCTTTACCCAATGTTTTCTACTGTGCTTTCTCTCTACCCCACCATCATCCTCATTGTCCCACCACTAATAGAAACTCTCTCCTAAAACTACCACATATTCATTTTGTGTGTTTGTTTGTGTGTGTATTTGTGTATGTATTATTTCCCCCATTAGAATGTAAGCTTCTTGAAGGAAGCTATGTTTCACTTTTGTATCTGTATTCAATCCAATAAACATTTATTGAGTACCTACTATGTTCCAGGTACTGTGCTAAGCACTGGGGATACAATTAATTAAAAAAAAAAAAGACAGTCCCTACTGTCAAAGAACTTACAATCTAATGCAGGAAGACAACACACAAAAGGAGATGGAAAAAGGTATGGGGGGGAAATGGGACCCCCAGGGGTACCCTGGCATTGGGGCATCTTATTGAAACCAGGTAGGGCAGTAGATGCAAAGCAATTAAAGCTTACATTTTAGCTCATGTCTAGATTCTCCCCCAAAGAAGAAGAGTAGTAAAGTACTGTATTTTACCACATAATCGTCGCATCCTCTGTTTTTTTTTTCCAGTCCAAACATTGGATTATAACCTTTCATTGCATAATTGTTGCATGGTATAATTTTATTTGTCGTGCTGCTTAAAAGGTAAACAGAGCAGCAATGAATTCACCAGTGGCATATGGACACATGCATTGAGAGCCTAGAATTCTTAGCCCACACACATTGTCTGTATTCAGTTTTAATGTATATTCCCGAGTATTCCGTGCATCCTAATCTTACACCAAAGATAGTTTAGTAATAAATGATTTTTTAAGTAATACCAGCACATTTTTTTTAAAAAGAAGCTTCCCAAAATAGTCACACCTCACTTTTTGCAAAAAATTTGGCATAAAATATGCAATGATTATGTGGTGAAACATAGCATATACAATATGAATCAGGTATGGGACAGGTATTTATTTCATAAACACAAAAGTAATACTTGACATAAAACATTCTCACAAATACACATTAATAAAAACTTAAACAAGAAGCAATATTATATTCTCCTAGGAGGCTGAGGCTTAGAACATTAGCATGTGAAACAGTTTGGGAGAGAGCTGAATAAACATTATTACATTTTCCCTTGACTCTGTATTGAGAGCCTTTTAACCTCAAAGTCCATGTATTCTGGCTAGCCAAGGAAGCGGTTGGGCTCCTTCCCCTGCTAGTGGTATCCTCTTCAAAGCAGCAACTCCCTTGGCCAATTATCTCTGACCCAGGGCTAGACAGGGGTGAGGATGACGGTAAATAAAAGCCCTTCTAACTTTCATAGTATATGATTACATAATTCTAGGAGACAAGCTTGTAAAATCAGGGAGTATATATGTTAGCCTATCAAGGGTCCATTTAGGACTTTGATGGGAGTAAAAGATAGTGGAGAGGTGGAAAGACTTCTGGATTTGGAGTCAGAAGATATGGGTTCAAAACCTGGCTCTGCTACTTTCTACCTGTGTGATTATAGACAAGTCACTTAAACCTTTCAGGGCACCCATTTCTTCATTTGTAAAATGGACCAGATTACTTTAAGGTTCTTTCTAGATCAAAATTTGTGATCCTATGGGAAAAAAAAGTTCAAGCTTCTTGGAACAGTATAAGCTCTCTTTTACCCTGTGTCCCATTGATCTCTGGTGCCTAGAAAATAATGACATTTGTCATGGACTACTTGGGGTCATTGTCATTGATTTGGGTGATTCCTCTAATGGAGGAACTTCATGCAAGAACTTTTAAAACAGAGCTTTTGAGTAACTCTGGGGATTTCCATAAAGATTTGTGATGGTAGCCATGCTCAGGGTCTTCTAAAGCATCAAGTCATTACTCTATTCTATTATGGAATTTCCCCAACCAACTGTGTGCTTGGCTGGGATAAGTCTCATAATGTGTTCAGAAGAGATAGAAATTGATTTGCTAGTTTGTTGAACAGACTAGTCTCCCAGCCTTGGAAGCTCTCACTGAAGTGATGATTGAACTCATAACCAGCTTACTGCATGAAGAAGGCCTAGGTGGACAAAGGTTTAGTGGATGGCAGTTTGAGAAGGATCGTGTAGACAACCCAGTGTTTCTCTCCTTAAGGAGTTTCTAGTTTACAACATAAGCATAAGCAACTTGAAAGCAGGGACTATGTCTTTGTATCCCTGGTGCCTACCACAATGCCCTTCATTATAGGATCAGACCATGATTTCATTGGTCTAGGGAGTTCCAGATGAGAAACCTCCCTTTACCAATGCAATTCAGCAACTAATCTATCATTTGGTTTTAGAGAGTTGCTTGGAGGCATCGAGAAGTTAAATGATTTATCCAAGGTCACAGAGTCAATAAGTGTCCGCGGTGGGACTTGAGCCCAAATTTTCCTGACTTCTAGCATGGCTCTCTATTCATTACCCCAGGTTGCCTCTGCCTTTCACATAGTAGGTGTATTAGGTATAGTACATAGTAGGATTGATCTCTGGGATAAAAGTCTTTTGAAGTGTTGAGTTCTCAGGTTTCTGAATTGTTTCTAATAGGGAACCACAACTCACAGCATGGTTTCCTTAGGGAATGAATAAACAGCTGGAGCTACTGCTTCAACTAACAGCAGCATGTTTTTTCCCAGGCTAATCACAAGTAGACCACTTTAAGTAAGACATTAAATAATTTTTGCATTATTACACGTCAGCATCTGGAGCAGTGATTCTCAAAGTCTGGTCTGGGGACCCCTAGAAGTACCCAAGATCCTTTTACAGAGTCTGTGAGGTAAAAATATTTTCATAATAATACTAAGACATTTAAATGTCTAACACAGCAAATATCAATAGATATAATCAGGGGTGTGCTGGTGATATTAAACTGGAGAGTGTTGGAAGGGGGATTCAGCAACTTAAGTCAAGTCAGCATGCATTTATTAAGCACTTGCTATGTACCAAGCAGCTAGGTGGCTCAATGTATAGAGTGCTGGACCTGGAGTCAGGAAAACCTGAGTTCAAATCTGGCCTCAGACACTAACGGTGTGACCTCGGAGGAGTCACTTAACCTTTGTTTGCCTTAATCCACTGGAGAAGGAAGTAGCAGACCACTTCAGTATCTTTGCCAAGAAAATCCCTTGGACAGTATTAGCATGGCCAGTATGATCCATGGAAAGACTGAAACCAAAAGGAAAAGAGTATGGCAGAGGATGAGAGGGATAGATAGTATCATGGAAATAATGAACATGAACTTGGACTTTGAGAGATAGTGGAGAATAGAAGGGCCTGGCATTCTGTGGACCATGGATGAGATCATGAAGAGTCAGACATGACTGAACAACGACAATGACAAATTGGTAAGCACGGGGAATGCAAATACAAACAGAAAGAAAGACAATCCTCGCCTTCAAGGACCTTACATTCTAGAAGAAACTGAAGCTTTCTCTAGTCATATGAAAAAATGCTCTAAATTGCTATTGATTAGAGAAATACAAATCAAACAACTCTGAGGTATCACATCACACCTATCACATTGACCAACATGACAAAACAGGAAAATGATAAATGCTGGCGAAGATGTGGGAAAATTAGAACACTAATGTATTGTTGGTGGAGTTGTGAACTGATCCAACCATTCTGGAGAGCAATTTGGAACTATGCCCAAAGGGCTATAAAATTGTGCATTACCCTTTGACCCAGCAATACCACTCCTAGGTCTGTATCCCAAAGAGATCATAAAAATGGGAAAAGGACCCACATGTACAAGAATATTTATAGCAGCTCTTTTTGTAGTGGTCAAGAATTGGAAATTGAGGGGATGCCCATCAATTGAGGAATGGCTGAACAAGTTGTGATATGTGAATGTAATGGAACACTACTGTGCTGTAAGAAATGACGAGCAGGAAGACTTAAAAAAAACCTGGAAAGACTTACATGAACTGATGCAGAATGAAATGAGCAGAACCAGGAGAACATTGTACACAGTAACAGCCACACTGTGTGATGACTGACTTTGATAGGCTTGGCTCTTTACAGCAATGCAAGAATCTAAGACAACTGCAAAAGACTCATGACGGAAATTGCTATCTATGTCCATAGAAAGAACTATGGAGTCTGAATGCAGATGGCAACATCCTATTTACTCTCCTTTTCCTTTGTTGTTTTGTTTTATTGCTTCATTCTTGTGGTTCGTCCCATTAGTTCTAATTGTTCTTTATATCATGACTAATGGGAAAATATGCTTAGTATGAATGTATAAGTAGAGCCTATATCAGATTGCATGCTGTCTTGCGGGGGGAGGAGTGGGAGGGAGAGAAAATTTTAAATGCAAAATCTTATGGAAGTGAATGTTGAAAACTAAAAGTTAATTAATTATTAAAAAAAGAAAGGATCTTACATTCTAATAGAAAAAGACAATGCAGAAAAGAGAGTTGAAAACCAGAGGACAGCAGTGTGAAGTGGACCTTCACTACCTGGAAGTGAAGCATGGTAGAACGTCTGGTGAGTCATCAGTGCAGCCTAGAGAGGAATGAAGACATGGCTGGTCTGGGCTTTCTCCTTCAGATAGAGGTTCTGAGAGGAACCGGCCAATCAGAGGAAGAAGTTGCAGGGCCTGAGGGTATTTCTGACGTGATTAGTCCAGAAGTGGAATTAGTTTCATGGGTGAAGAGGTTCTATGGCTTGGTAGAGACAGTTGTGTGGAGATAAGTTAGCAGTACAACCTGGAGAGTAATGAAGTATAATATATAATGAGACTGGTAAGATAAATTGAAACCTAGTTGTGGAGGAGTTTAAAAGCCAAACTGAGGAATCCAGTCTGGGGAAAAAACGATGCTAAAGCCTCAAATATGAACTTTAGGGGTTGCCACCCCAAGAAGAAATAAGGACAGAGTAAGAAGTCCTTGAACTCTTTCACAAAAAAGGCACTTCAGGCTAAAAAGAACTAAGATTAGGAAAACTATTAAGAAGAGACCTATCAAAACAGAGAAATTAACTGATTTGTTGAGTTTTTTATGGAGATGCATAAGGACATATGAATAGATACATTGATATTACCATTCAAAGTTTTAAAAAACACCTACCACATTGAATGTACATTCAATAACTATAAAATCAAGGTACTATTAAAAGTATTTTTGATGCTTTTTGTTTTTACCATAGTCACTTCCTAATACTCTCTTAAAGAATCTTCCTTGTAACAAAGAAAAGTAGTTAAGCAGCAGCTTTGTACGAGTGTATTCAACGATCTGCATCTGTAGTCTACCACCTCTCAGTAGACAGAAGGGAAGTATGCTTTATCATCAATTTCTTGGAACCTTCTTAGTGATAATAGGATTATAGATTTAGGGCTTTGAAGGGATTTGAGATGTCAGCTTATTCAAAGCCCTCATTTCATAGTTGAGGAAACAGACCTAGATAGGCTAAAAATTTTGCCCAGTATGACAAAGGTAGTAAGTGGAAGAGCTGGGATTTGAACTCTTAATTCAGTGCTTTTTCTATTACATCATGCTACCAAGATTGGTCATTGCTTTTCATCTGAATTCTGATTTTAGTCTTTGTTTTAGTTACATTATTATGGTCACTGGGTATATTGCTTTCTTAGTTGTGCTAACTTTGTTCTGAATTAGTACATGTAAGTCTTGACATGATTCTCTGAATTTCTCATATTCAGTTGATGTTTTTCAAAGAGGTAGCCAAAAATTTACTCTACTTACACATAGATACAAATATATAGTACCTAAGCATCCTTTATGTTCTAGGGGCATGACATTAAAAATGAGGGCTCTTTTCACTGGAGTTGGGGAAGAGAGTCAGAAGTAGTTGAAGATAGTAATGAATAAAGGGGTCCTTTTTTCATCAAATTTTTCTTCATTTATCAAGCATTTATTTTTCTTTCTCTCTCATCTCTGTATCCCCAACCCTACTGGAAAAGAAAAAGGAAACAAAAGTCTTATAACAAAGATAGTCAAGTAAAACAAATTCCCACATCAACCATGTCCCAAAAATGTGTGTCTCATTCTGCATATATATTCAATCACCTCTGTGTCAGAAAGTGAAAAGCATTCTTCATAATTGGTCCTCTGGAACCATGGCAGATAAATACATTGATCAGAGTTCCCAAATCATTCCAAATTGCTGATTTTGACAATATTGTTGTTATGATATAAATTATTCTCCTAGTTCTGCTCACTTTATTCTACATCAGTTCATACAAGTCTTGCCAATTTTCTCTGAAATAATTTTTCTCATAATTTCTTTTGACACAATGATATTTCATTACATTCACATACTATCATTTGTTTAGCCATTCCCCAGTTTATGGACACTCTCTTAGTTTCTAGTTCTTTGCCACCACAATAAAAGTTTCTATAAATATTTTTGTACATGTAGAATCTTTTCTTCCTTTGATGTCTTTAATCTCTTTGGGGTATAGACCTTGTTGGGTCAAAAGGCATGAACTGATGAATAACTTCTAGGCCATAGTTCCAAATTGCTTTCCAGAATGGTTAGGCCAATTCACAAATCCACCAAATGTGCTTTAATATCCTTGTTTTCCTGCATCTTCTCAACCTTTCTCATTTTCCTTTTTTTTTTTTTTGGTCAATTTTTCCATTCTAATATGTATAGGGTAGACCCTTGAGACCTACCTGTTCACATTCTTTGACTATCATTTGGGAAATGACTCATTTTTATAAATTTGAATCAGTTCCTTATATCTATCAAGAGGGGAAGGGGAAGGAAATAAACAATTATATTATATCTACTATGTGCCAAGCATTGTGCTAAATGCTTTACAAATATCTGATTTGATCCCTGTAACAATCCTGAGATGCTTTTATTATTCCCATTTTACAGCTGAGAAAGCTGAGGAAAACAAAGGTCAAGTGACTTGTCCAGGGTCACATAGCTAGTAAATGCCTGAGGTCATATTTGAACTCAGGTCTTCCTAACTCCAGATCTACTGCTCTATCCACTGTACCACCTAGCTGATCAGAAATGAGACCTTTAGATTAGAGGAACTTGTCTTTCCCACTTAGCTATTTCAAATGAGTCCTTCTGAAATTCTTGTTTGGGGACTCAGATTTTAAGCATGTTTCTATTTTTTCTTTTTTGCTTTTTCTTTTAAAAAATTTAAAAATTTAAAAATTAACAAACTTATTTTTCATCAATCAACTAGCATTTATTAAGCACCTACAATGTGGCAGGCACTGTGCTAAGCACTGGGGATACAAACAAAGGCAAAAAACCAAAAAGTCCCTGCTTTCCAGGAGCTCACCATCTAATAGGGGCATACACCATGCAAACAACTATGTATAAATAAGATATCTACAGGATAATTTAAGGGTAGAGTCAGAGAGAAGGTGCTAAGATTAAGGAGGACTCAAAAGTCTTCTTGAAGAAGGTAGGACTTTGGATGAGACTTGAAGGAAGCCAGAGAAGCTCAGAGACAGAAATGAGGAGAGATGTGGAGGACAGCAAGTGAAACCGCCCCAAATTCAGAGGTGGAATATCTTGTTTAAGGAACAATGTTACTGGATCACAGAGAATGTTACTATATGTGTCTGTGTGGAGGGGGTCGAGGAGTAAGGTATAAAAAGATTGAAAAGGTAGGAGGGGGTCAAGTTATGAGGGCTTTAAAAGCCTAATAGTGTTTTATATTTGATTCTGGAGGTAATATAGAGAGCCAATGGAGTTATGAATGGAGGAAGTCGTGTGATGTGGTCAGATCTGTTTTAAGATCATTTGGTAGCTGAGTGGAAAATGGATTGGGAGTAGGGAAAGACTTGAGGCAGGGAAACTAATCAGTTTTGCAGTATAGTCATGAAGCATTTAGAGCCCACATGAGGTTGGTGGAAGTGTCAGAGGAGAAAAGATGGGGAGGGAGTATAATAGAAATGGTAAGAAGGTGCAAATGATAGGATTTGCCCACTGATTGGATGGGATGAGTGGGAGAACACCAAAGTTTCAAGCCTGTATGACTAGGAAAATTATAGTTCTCTTCATAGTAATAGGGAAATTAGGAAGAGGGAAGGGTTTGGGGAGAAAAGATAATGGGTTCTGTTTTGGAAATGTTGAGTTCAAAATGTCTATGAGAAATCCTGTTTGAAATGTCTGAAAGATAGTTGGAGATGTAAAACAAGGGATTGGGAGAGAGGTTGAGGCTTCACAAAGAGGTCTGATTAAAACCTTAGGAGTTGAAGAGATCACCAAGTGAAATACTAGAGGAAAAACAAAAAAAAGTTCCCAAGACAGATCCCTGGGAGACACCTACAGTTAATGGGCTGGATGAAGATTGACAAGGAGAGAGAAGGAGCTGTCAGATAGGTGGGGGGAGAACCAGGAGAAAGCAGTGTCCCTAGAAACCTAGAGGCAAGAGAATATCAGTAGAAGAGGGTGGTAATGGTGTCAAAGGCTGTGGGTTGAAGATCCATAGGGGAAGAGAATAAGCATTTAAGTGCCTCTCACTTCCCCCTTCAACAACAAAAGAAAAAAAAACCTCATAAAAATATGCATAGTTGAACAAAAATAGAACAAATTTCTACTTTGATCATGACCAAAAATCTTTGTTTCTTTCTGCATTTTAAGTCCATCACCTTTATAGCAAAAGGTGGGTACTGTGTTTAATTTTTGGTCCTCTGAAATTGTTGTCATTGTATTGATCAGAATTCTAAAGTCTTTCAAAGTTGTTTTTCTTCATAATGCTATTGTCATTGTATAAATTGTTCTAGTTCTGCTCACTTCACTCATAGAGTTTCTTTTGAAATTGTCCATTTTGTCATTTCTTATGACACAATAATATTCCATTACATTAATATACCATAATTTGTGTAGCCATTCACCAGTAGATGGACTATAACTTCTTGCCTATTCTTTGTTTGCCCAAAACAAATTGCTTTTAAATCAACATTTTCTTAACTCTTTCTCCAGAGCAGGCAGTGAACACATGGCCTCAATTTCTTGGATGAAATTTTCCTGAAGAGAATGTGTATGGATAAGAGTCAAAATTTTGGTTTTTTTGGCTTCTTTTTCCTTTGGCATTCTGATCTTTCACCATTGGAATTGGCTTTAAAGCACTTAACTCTTTCTAGGATATGAGCAGAAAATAGTATTAATAGTAAGTGAAAGAAGTCAATTTAAAAGAGGAGGAGAAGGAGGATGACGGAGGAGAGAGACACAGAGACCGAGACAGAGACAGAGACAGAGTTGACTTGTCTAGTGTTCAGAGCATACAACTTGAATGTTCTAAATCCCCAATTCCATTCTTCAATCTGCTCTTGACAGTGTGGTTTTGATCAGATTACTGAGTCTCATTGTGCCTGCATTACCTTATTATAAAGTCAGAAACCTCTCCCTGCTATGGTTGGGAAGCTTAGTCTGGGAGATCTCTTTGAAGGAACAGGAATTGCGTGATAAGGTAAATATTAAACTTCAGGTGATCTGGCTACTGCATATCAATTTACATTATAAATATTTTCAAATCACTTAGCTAATTTCCACATGTGGTATTTTTCAAAGAGCCCTTCTTTCTTAGGGGAAATTAAACGTTCTGAAAACAAATATGTAAAAATGTGTGTTCAGAAGTGATTTGGAAACACAATGGATGGAAATTGAGTTTCATATTGGCTGTCAGTGGTGCCCTACATTTGTCAATAGCTCCTCAGAAGAGCCCAGGATGGGCTCCATGTTCTTATTTTTATTTATAAATTCGATCTCAAGAGAGCAAAAGGCACACTGGCTTCCCTGTTTCATGGCTTAATTTGTTTATTTCTCTAAAATGAATGACACATAGAAACGGCAGGATTTCAAAATCCCTTGGCCCTGTAATAAAAAAAATCCTTGCATGTCTCACAGATGCCAAAACTGCTTAGCCTCAGTCATACCATATGCTGAATATGTAATATATTGTAGTCTTTTTTTTAAAATAAGTTAATATTTAATGGGACACAAACCTATGGGACCTTCCTTCCCTTAATCCTACTCCCAGTTCCCACCCCCACCTTGACCATGTCCTTTGAGATTCTTTTTCCTCAATCAAGCTTATCTGCTAATTTTTTTCCATTCTATTTCTGTATTGAATAAGATAAAATTAAGGGTATGGGATTGGAGTCTTAAGACCTGAGATCAGATCCAACCTCAGACGCTTACTAGCTGTGTCATCCTGGGCAAGTCACTTAACGCATGTTTGCCTTAGTTTCCTCAACTGTAAAATGATGATAATAATGGCACCTACTTCTTAGAGTTGTTGTGAGGATCAAATGAGATATTTTTAAAGCACTTGGCACAGTGTCTGGCACACAGGAGACATTTAATAAATGCTTGTTCCTTTCCCCACATGGATACAACAGAAAAGGTAAATATTCTTTTATTTTTGAACCGCTAGTATATGCCCAGCTCCATGTGAGATACTGAGGGATCTCTGCCCTCAAGGAACTACCAGTCCAGTTGGCCTCTAAGATTCATTCTAGCTCTCAATCTATGTTCTTGTGGCCTCATGATGTAGGTGATACATCTGTGTTCTCCCAATGTGAATATTTCCCTCAATGTGGCCAGTTACAACCCCCTCAAGCCAAGCCTCCCCCCACTTTTTTTTTTCTGCATTAACATTTTTATGCTTTCCCATAAATCTTCCACAATGGATATAATCAATATTCTAGGGCCTTTTTGTCATTGTGTGGATAGTGATATAACATGTGGACAGTCCATTGGTTGTCCCTCACTCTTGTCACAAGGACAATTCCCAGTTGCCAATATGTCACTGCTTATGCGAATTGTTATGGGTCAGAATAGTAATGGAACTGGGAAGACATGAGTTAATTCTCCCTTCCTCTACCCTCCCCCTACTATCTCAATAACAATTGTACTGTGGTTAAGAATCAAATTGTAGTGTCAACCTGGGGCAAGTTAGGTTAATTTTGTCTTCAATTGGATTGATCTGGGCCCAGGCTTGTGGGAAGTTGGGTAAGAAAAGTATAAAAACAATTTTTAATAGAAATTTAAAATTTAATCTGTATTATTGACATTTTCTCCATTACTTTTTTAAATCTAGACAATCAGTGAAACTAAAAATCAAGCCTTGATTTGTAATGTTTTCCAATTTCTGAGTTGTAAATGCTCACACTGAAAATATTTGAGCTGGCTCAAGCACGTTCCTTATAAGAATCCAAGCTTATTGATGGGCTATATATATGTCTTCCTATGAGATATTTCACTTTTTCTTTCTTTCTTTCTTTTTTTAGACTTTTGACTTTGTTTTGTTTTGTTTTGTTTTGTTTGTTTTTTGACGTGCCATGGATTTATTATCTTCTGCTTGGCCAATTCTGACTTATAAGGAGTTATTTTCTTCGGTATTTTTTGTAACTCTTTTACAAATCTGTTAGTTTTCTTTCCATAATTTTCTTGCATAGCTCTCATTCCTTTTCCCATTTTTTTCTCTACCACTCTTATTTGATTTTAAAAATAATTTCTTTTTGCTCATTTAAAATCTCTTTAATTTTCCTAGGAATTCTTGTTGGCCTTGTGTCCAATCTGCCTTTTTCTCTGAGGCTTTGCTTGTAATACTTTCAAGTCATTGTCTTTTTTTGAATTTGTGTCTTGATTTGTCATCATAGTAGCTTTTTATGGTCAAGTTCTTTTTTTATTGTTGCTTATTTTTTCTGGTGTATTTCTCAACTTTAGATTTTATGTTAATGTTGGGCTCTGCTCAGCCCCAGGGGAAATGTCTAGCCCTGGGGTGGAGAACCCTGTGGCCTTCAGGCCATATGTGGCCCTCTAGGTCCTCAAGTGTGATCTGTTGAGAAGTTTGAATTCAGTCAAAGTGCCACACTTGAGGACCAGGAGGGCCACATGTGGCCTCAAGGCCGCAGGTTCCCCACCCCTTGTCTAGCCTGAGATTCTGTCTTTTATGTCCTTCTGCTGCTTTCATAGTTACTTCTGGGAGCTTGTAAGTTTTGGGTGCATCCAAAGTAATATGATCCAGGGAAAGGTCTGTTTACTGCCTTCCTGGTTTGTACTCTGAAAATTCCTGACTCAGTTTCAGTCTGATGGTTTTGTGGTTGTTTTCATAGACGGCTGCTTTTCACAATTACCTCTCTGGGAGGTTCTACAGGTTCAGAGAAACTGCACTTCTCTTTCACCATGGTCTCTTGGTGTGGTTTACTTTATTGTAGGCTTATGTGCGAGGCTGAAGGTTAGAACTGAGTATTCATTCTATTCTTGGGCTCAGAGCCATACAACTACGATCTATGGTTCTGAAATTTTTTCTTTGTTTCTTACACAGGCAGGGCCGCTACTGCCTTTCAACTTATAACTGCTCCTCATGTCCTTGAAACTGTGACTCAGAACTGGCTAATCAAAGCTGCCAGAAGGTACCTGTTCCTGCTCCAAGTTCCAGTACAGGGGTCCCCAGGCTCTTCCTGCCTAGGTCTACAATCTCTTTACTGTCCCTGGGCACAGGGCTGCTCCCCACTGCTGCTGCCACTGGAAGCCATCCCACTTCACTGCATTCTTGGTCAGCCTTTCCACAGACCTCTCTATCTTCCCAAATTTCCTTGAGTTGGAAAAATGACTCAGCGTGCCTTTTCCTTGACTTTCCTGATCAGAGTTGGCTTGGGGGGTTTTTAGATCACTGTGGAGGAGAATGTGAAGGAGCTCAGGCAACATTTTTACCTCTCACTCTGCCTTTTTGACTCTGCCTCTAGGCTGTTTTCTGAGGATTTAGCCCAGGTAAGTTCAGAGATGTTCATCACTAGGTGAGCCACAAGTTCATTTGCTATAACAAATCTCAAAGTCATGGAAGTTTTGCAATCTGTGTCTTTAAAGAAAAGTACTCTTATTGAAAGAGCTAAGGGTCCTTGAAGTATTGCAGTTTATACTCTTACAGCTATAGGAATTGTTGAGACAATGAGAGCTATAGAAATTTAGAGCAGGGAGAGAATATATGGACTATGTTAATACCCAGGTTTGCCATCTGGAATCATCCTCAACTCTTCTCTCTCCTTCACCCTCATAGCCAATTAGTTGCCAAGCCTCGTTGATTCTACCATCACAACATTTCTCACCTTTGTTCTTTTTTTCTCCACTCATATCACAGCCACCCTGGTCCAGACCTTCAGCATTTGCCTAGCCTCTGGCAATACAATGCTTCCTAAGTGGCCTCCCCATGTCTGGTCTCTCCAATCCATCCTCTATATACCTGTCAAATTTGCTATTCTAAAGCAAAGGTTTGACCATATCTTTTCCCTGCTTGAATTTCCCCAGCTGCTCTAGTGCTTTAGTGATAAAATGCCAACTTTCTTTGTTCAGCATTTCAGACTCTTCACAGTCTGGCTCTGATCTATTTTTCTAGATGTATTTCTTATTCTCTCTCCCTCTCTCTCTCTCTCTCACTCTCTCTCTCTCTTTCTCCCTCTCTCTCTGTCTCACACACACACACACACACACACACACACACACACACACACACCCTGTTGTTTTTAGCCAGTCCAGTTTACTATTCCCCAAATACGGCATCTCATGGCATCTTGCCTCCATGCATTTCCCCAGGCTGTTTCTCATGTTTGAAATGCTCTTCCTTCTCACTACCACCTCATGTAATCCCTCCACCTATTCGTGCTGAACTCAGGCACCACCTCCTATATGAGGCCTTTCCTAGCTACCCCCAATTGTTATTTTTCAGTGTATTCTTGTTATCCGTTCTGCCTCCCGTAGGCGATGTGTGTCAATGTACTGGGAACAGGGAAGGAAATCGGGGTTTTTTTGGCTTGTTTTTTGTTTTTCCTTTTCTAGTGCTTGCAGTGCATCACCAGTCAATCCTACAGTTCACCAGATTCTTTGCTAAAATCACCAGAAACCTTGAGCAGGCTGTTTTGGGTAGCTATGATCATACTCAGAGTAAGTAGGGGATAATACTCAGAGTAAACAGGGGATAAACAATAATTTGTTTAATTATATCAACTCATTTCATCTCTTTGGTTCCTTCCTGCTCTAAATCTACAATCCCATGATGCTGCAATGAAGAGTTCATTTGAAGATCCATCAATCAACCGACAAGCATTTATTAAGGATTTACTATGGACCAGTCACTGTGCTAAGAGCAAAAGCCAAAAAAAAAATGGTGTCTGCTCTCAAGGATCTTGTCTTAGTGGGGGCACAATATGCAATAAACTGTACAAATAAGACATATGTATTTTCCATGTACAATAATGAAATATATTATTCCATACCATATATTATTCCATTACATATCCATGTATAATAAATATTGTTGTTGTTTAACATTTCAGTCTCTTTGTGACCCCATTTAGGACTTTCTTGGCAAAGATACTGGAGTGGTTTGCCATTTCCTTCTTTGGCTCATTTTACAGATGAAGAAACTGAGGCAAACAGGGTTAAGTGACTTACCCAGGGTCATCCAGCTAAGTAAGTATCTGAGGCCAGATTTGAATTCAGGAAGAGGAGTCTTTCTGACTCCAGGTCCAGCACTCTATCCAATGTGCCACCTTCTGTCCACTGCAAATGGAAGGTGATCTCAGAAGGAAGGTAACAGGAAAGGACCAGGAGCAAATATCTCATTTTTGAGGCAGTTAGATGACTCAGTGGCTAGAGCTGTGGGTGAGGAGTCAGGAAAACCTGAGTTCAAATTTGGCCTCATACATTTACTAACTGTGTAATCCTGGACAAATCACTTAACCTCTGCCTCAGTTTTCTCAACTTTAAAATGGGGATAATAACAACAAGATCAAATGAGATAATATTTGTAAAGGCACTTAGCATGGTACCTGGCACATAGTAGGGGCTATATAAATTCTTATCCCCCCCCAAAAAAATAAATTCTTATTCTCTTTTCCCATTCTAGGTTCCCATAAATCAGTCCGTCAGTCAGCTAGCATATACTAAGCACTTATTATGTACCAAGCACTGTGCTACTCTGGTATGGCTCAAACTCTAGCCACATTCAAGACTGCTTGACATAATGCTGCCATTAAATGATTAAGTCCTATATCTTGCAAATGAATTAAGTGGGAATACTTCTTGTCAGCAGGTTATAGACTTCTCTTGTTACTGGTACATTGATTAAAATAGGATTGGTGTCAGGAAGGAAGGGAGGCGTAATTTCTCATCAGTCCATTTATACTTAGGACTTATTTTTCCTGGAGAGGTTGCATGGTGTATGTAAATGATAGAAAGTGGCCTTAGAGTCAGGAAGACCTGGGTTCAAATTGTGATACATACTGGCCATGTAACCCTGGGCAAATCACTTAATCTCCCAGTGTAATTCTCTGAGACTTTGTGTTAGGAGAGCAGGTGCTGACCCATGTTGGTAGGGAGTTTCTTCTTCAGGATTTCCAGTGCTCTCCATACTTCCATTTTTTTTTTTTTTTTTTGGCAATGAATTGATTCAAAAAAAGATATAAATAATTTAACAAAGTTCACTGAAGGATCCTCAAATACTAGAGGCCATGCTCCATACTTGGAATTATGTCTTCTGTCTTCCTTCTTTGGCAGAAGCTAACCAGAATATCTGGAACATGTTCTTCCTCATCTTTTCCTCTAGAAAATCTTAACTTCCATAAAAGACTCTGCTCAAATGCCCTCTCCTACAGGATATCTTTATTGATTCCTTCAGTTATAGGTGGGTTTCCTCTAATCTCCACAAAATGATTTTGTATTTATTCACTTCTAACCTAGCTTAGCTTCTGACTGTACTACTTTACCACTTTTGTCTTCTTGTGGTGGAGATGCCTTCAGCCCTGTGGCCATGCCCTCTGAAGACTGAGTCCCTTCTCAGAACCAACATTTGAGGAAGTACCCAGTCAGTCATCCTCACACGTAACCTGGCTCTGTTCTTGACTTTCTGCACTACCTTTCTACCTTACTCTGTATAGCACCCCGCTTTGTTTTTCAGTTTCCTTTTATGTGTTGGATTCTTTCATTAGAGTAAGTGGTTAATAAATAGTATCACAACACCCCAGTTTTCAATTTCCTTTTATGTCACTTTCTCTCCTTATTGTAAGTGCTTTTAATAAATGCCCTATCTATCTATCATATATTTTGTATTTATTATCTGTCTACATATTCCTCCCAATAAAATATAATCTCCTTGAGGGTAAAGACTGCTTTCATATTTAAACTTTAAAGTCCTGGTATAGTGCCTGGGCATATACATAGTAAGAGCTTAATAAATGTTTGTTGAACTGAATTCAGTTTACGCAATGAGCAGAAAGACACAGAGAACTTTCTAGTTTTGGGGAGTTCATGTTCTAATTGAACCTGAGGCCCATGTGGTAGGAATAAACTAGATGATTATATTCTTAATTGCTTAAGAAGATTATACTATTTGCAGTAAAGTTGGTAGCTGTTTACCCTGTGACAGTTGAGGGATGATGAAGGATCTGCCTGCCCCAAGCTCTTTTTTGAGCTAGCCAAAGTAATTGAAATTCAGAGTGTTAAATGCAGTCTTTCAGGTTGAGGCTATGCTCCAGAAAGTCCACATTGAAATGCAAAAATATTATTCCTGGAGGGGTAAAATATTCATCTCTTTTCTGAACCATTTGCAGTAAAAAGAATGTTAGATTTGGAGTCAGAGATATATAGATAAAGAATTTGTTATTTACTATGTTCCAGAATGCAAATAGAAGTAAGAGTAACCTTTGCTTCAACCCCTTGCATGGGACTCTCTTCTCATTGGTGAAAACTGATTACTCAGTGGTATTACCCATGCCATCGTGATGAGTAAGTGGGGTTGGTGAAGGTGGGGTAGAAGAGAGATGCAGGCTTTTTTGGTTTTTGGTTTTGAAAGAGAAAATGCACCATTCCAACCTCTCCTTAGGTAGCTAAAGGGAGAGAGACATCTAAGAAGCTGACATGTAGAACTTTGATCATGTCCCTCACTAGCTACACTAGAAGCTTCAGAGACTCTCCCCTTGGGTAAACTGTGAGACTCTTAGTTGAGCTGAGTTCTCTTGCTCTCAATGGGCAAGCTCCTTTTCTAAGATTATTTAGTATATATTCTTCTATGTATACTTTCTCTGATTTCTGTTTTGCTATTGACTTGGGTAAATGGGTTTGTTTGCTATTTGCTATGTGTGTTCTTTGTGGACCTAGCATTTAATGGGAAGGGGATCCAGCCTTGCAAAAAGAGCTTGAGGCGTTCCTTCTCCGTTATGAAACAGCGATCAGGAGCTGCAGCTTAAACCTACAAACGACTTCCCCTAATCTAATAATATTTAAGGGAGCAGACAGATATAATTCTAGCCCAGTAACCCTTCTCTCTGAGAAGAGCAAACCTCTGACTCCAACATCTAACTTTGCTGCCTAGTTAAGAATCAAAGCCTTCTTTGGAGAAAATCGGGGAGAAGAATTCCCGGAGATATTTATTCTTATCTCCCTGTGAGCATTTAGACAAACCCATGTGGAAATATACAACCTCCATTCGCAAAACAAAACAGCTCCTACACACCACATCCTTACTTAAGTTACACAGTCCCTGCCCTGAATGAGCTTACGTTCTACTAGGGGAAGATAGCAAATAACGGAGCTAAAAGGGTGAGGAAGGGCTACTCGAAGCTTGGTGATTTGGAACTGGTGATTGGGAAGTGAGGTAGAGGTCTGGTTCTGGGAAAGATAAAAAGAAAGCTCACCTAGCAGAGACCAGGGTGAATCCAAGGGTGGAGTTCTAAGGTTTCAGTCCCAAGGTTCCTGTGGGGGGGGGAAGAAGTAGGGATGATGGTTGGAGTGCAGATGGGCATGATTTATAGCCAACAATTAGGAGTTCATATTTTGGGGTTCATATTTTGTCTCGCTACTAATTCCCCCTGTGCCAAGTCACTTTTGTTCTTTGGGCCTCAGTTTCTCATTTGTGAAATTTTGGTGTTGAATAGGATGATCTTTAAGGTTCTTTATGTTTCTTTTTTTCTCCCACACCAATTTTATTTAAAATGCAAATATGTCTTTCTCCGTAATGATTAATGGTTCGAATGATGCTGAACGTAAATGTTGCAGTTGCAGATGGATAATACAAGTGCTTTAAATAGGATACAAACAAAATCATAAAAAATGAAAAGAACAAAATAGTTATTTACAAAAGGGATTAGAGATCTCTATGCAAATCTCAAGAATGGAGTAGGGAAGAGGAAGGGAAAGGAGGCAATCAGTAGTAAAGCCAGAACATTCCGTGCTTGGCTTTGTGGAGGGGTACTCATAAAACAAACACTTTCAATTGCAGAAGGAAGTGGTGAGGATTTTTGTATGCCGGGGTCTTTCTCTTTCTTTTCCTTTTTTGGGGTACAGATCTCATGGTATTAACACTGGATTAAATGGTATGCACAGTTTGGCAAATTTGAGGGCATAGTTCTAAATTGCTTTCCAGAATGGCTGGAGCAAATAACAACTCAACCAACAGTGCACCAACGTTGTTGTCCTCCCATTGCCCCTCCAACAATCACTTTTGCCAGTCTGATAGATATGAGTTAGAATGTCAGAGTTGTTTTAATTTGCATTTCTCTTATTTTAAGTGATTTGGAGCATTTTTTTCATATATGATAACTCATGTCTCTTCCTTTGAGAACTACTTGTTCATATTCTTTGGCTATCTGTTGGTGAATGGCTCTTATTCTTACAGATTTCTATCAATTCTCTATGTATCTTGAATAATAGACCTTTATAATAGAATCTACATAAAAATAATTTCCCCAGTTACCTGGAAAATTATCATCTTAACTGCATTGATTTTGTTTGTGCAAAAACTGCTCAATTTTATGTAACCAAAATTGTCCATTTTATCTTCTATCATCTTCTATATCCCTTATCTTAAACTCTTCCCCTATTCTGAGTTGTGAAGGCATTTTTTTTTCCTTGTTCCTCTAATTTGTTCATGATGTTCTCTTACATATCTAGGTCATGTATTCACTTGAGATTTATTGAGGCTTATGCTGTGAGATTTTGGTCTAAAACTAATTTCTTCAACCCCGCTCTGCAGTTTTCTGAACCGTTTTTGTCTAATAGTGAACATATATCCTAGTAATTGGGGTTTGGGAGTTTGTCAAACACTAGACTACTAGGCACATTTGTTCTTCATATTGGGTACTTAATCTGTCAGACATGACTGAACAAAAACAACTTATTTTTGTAAGGAATGTTTCATAGTTGTATCCTCCTAGTTCCTGTGACAGGTGAAAGTCTAAAAACATATATTTTTTAATTTTAAAATTAAATTAATTTTCAAAAATTATCATGCATTTACTTTTTCTTCTCCTTTTCTCCCCACCTCTAATACTCTTCCCCCTAGGAAAAAAAAAAGAGAAAAGCAAAACCCTTATAAAAATAAGCATTGTTGAGCAAAACAAATTCCCATATTGACTGTCAAAAAAAAAGTCTCATTCTTAATGATAGTTGTTACCTGTGAGTGGGTGGGAAGGATTCTTATAATCGCCAGTCCTCAGTAATAATGATTGATTACTGACTTTATCAGAGTTCTTAAGTCTTTAAAAAATTTTTTTTTTCCAGTACTGCTCTTGTAGTATAAACTGTTTTGTTTTTGCTCACGTTTTGTTCAGGTTTCACCCTGCATCAATATATACAAGTATTCCCAGGTTTTTCTGAAATGGTCTTTATTTTATACAGTGCAATTATAATCAGTTAGATTCATATGTCATAGGTTCACCCATTCTCCAGGTATAGACACTTCCTACTTTTCTAGTTCTTTACTACTACAAAACCAATAGATATATATATATATAAATAAATAAATACACACACATATTGCAAATAAGACCTTTTCTTCTTTCTCTGATCCCCTTGAAATATAAGCCTACTAATGGTATTACTGGGTCAAAGGTCATGTCCAGTTTAATAATTTTTGGTCATAGTTCTAAATTGCTTTCTAGAATGATTGGACCAATCTATAGCTCTACCAACAGTACTTCAATGTACCTGTTTTCTTGCATCCCTTCCAACATTTGTCATTTTCCCTTTTTTGTCAATTTTTTTCCAGGTGATTGGTGTGAGGCATAACCTTAGAGTTACTTTCATTTTCATTTTTCTAATTATTAATGCTTTAGAGCATTTATTTATTTATTTTTAGTTTTCTACATTCACTTCCACAAGATTTTGAGTTTCAAATTTTCTCCCCATCTCACCCCTCCCCCACCCCAAGACAGTATGCATTCTGAATACCCCTTCACCTAGTCTGCCCTCCCTTCTATCACCACTCCCCCCTTCTCTTATCCCCTTCCCCTTCTATTTTCCTGTAGGGCAGGATAGATTTCCATACCTGATTGAGTGTGTATGTTATTTTCTCTTTGAGCCAATAATTTCTATACCCCATTGCATATGTATCTTATTTCCCAGTTGCATATAAAAATAATTTTTTTAATATTCATTTTTAAAACTTTGAGTTCCAAATTCTCTTTCTTCCTCCCTCCCCACCCACCCTCATTGGGTAAGCAATTTGACATAGGTTATACATGTGTAGTTGTGCAAAACATTTTCATAAGTCATGTTGTGAAAGACTTCCCTTCATCCTATTCTACCCTACATTTATGCTATTCTCTCCTTTGACCCTGTCCCTCCTTAAAAGTGTTTGCTTCTGATTACCCCCTCCCCCAATGTACTCTCCCTTCTATCATCTCCACCTCTCTTATCCCCTTTCCCCCTATTTTCCTGTAGGATAAGATAGATTTCCATACCCAATTGAGTAAGTTATTCCCTCTTTGAGCCAATTGTGATGAGAGTAAGGTTCACTCACTGCCTCTCATCTCCCTCCTCTTCTCCTCCACTGTAAAGCTTTTTCTTGCCTCTTTTATGTGAGATGATTTACCCCATTCTACCTATCCCTTTCTCCTTCTCTCATTACAATCCTCTCTCACCACTTAATTTTATCTTTCGGATATCATCCCTTCATATTCAACCTGCCCTGTGCCCTCTGTGTGTATATATATATATATATATATACACACACATATACATACACATATATATACATATATATATACACACACACACACATATATATACATATATATGTATATATATATATAAACACACACACACACATATATTCCCTCCAACTACTCTAATACTGAGAAAGGTCTCATGAGTTACAAATATCATCTTTCCACATAGGAATGTAAACAGTTCAACTTTATTAAGTCCTTTATGATTTCTTTTTCCTATTTACCTTTTCATGCTTCTCTTGCATCCTGAATTTGAAGGTCAAATTTTCTATTCAACTCTGGTCTTTTCATCAAGAATGCTTGAAAGTCCTCCATTTCACTGAATATCCATTTTCCTCCTGAAGGATTACACTCAGTTTTGCTGGGTAGGTGTTAATCCTACCTCCTTTGACTTCCAGAATATTATATTCCAAGCCCTTCAATCCCTTAATGTAGAAACTGCTAAAACTTGTGTTATCCTGATTGTGTTTCCACAATACTTCAATTGTTTCTTTGTGGCTGCTTGCAATATTTTCTTCTTGACCTGGGAACTCTGGAATTTGGCTATAATATTCCTAGGAGTTTTCCTTTTGGGATCTCTTTCAGGAGGTGATTGGTGGATTTTTTCAATTTCTATTTTACCCTCTGGTTCTAGAATATCCTTGATATTCAAATTTTCTTTGATAATTTCTTGAAAGATGATGTCTAGGCTCTTTTTTTGATCATGGCTTTCAGGTAGCCTAATAATTTTTAAATTCTCTCTCCCGAATCTATTTTCCAGGTCAGTTGTTCCAATGAGATATTTCACATTGTCTTCTATTTTTTTCATTCTTTTGGTTTTGTTTTATAATTTCTTGATTTCTCATAGAGTCATTAGGTTCCATTTGCTCCATTCGAATTTTTGAGGAATTATTTTCTTCAGTGAGCTTTTGGACCTTCTTTTCCCTTTGTCCAATTCTGCTTTTTAAGTCATTCTCCTCATTGGTTTCTTGGACCTCTTTTGCCATTTGGGTTAAGCTATTTTTTAAGGTGTTATTTTCTTCAGTATTTTTGGGGGGTTTCCTTTAGCAAGTTATTGACTTGTTTTTCATGATTTCCTTGCATCGCTCTAATTTCTCTTCCCAATTTTTCCTCTACTTCTCTTACTAGCTTTTCAAAATCCATTTTGAGCTCTTCCAGGGCCTGGGACCGATTCATATTTTTCTTGGAGATTTTAGTTACAGGAGCTTTGACTTAGTTGTCTTCTTCTGAGTGTATGTTTTGATCTTCTTTGTCATCAAAGTAAGATTCTATAGTCTTGAGTTTTTTCCTGCTGTTTGCTCATGTTCCCAGCCAGTTACTTGACTTTTAGACTCTTTGTTAAAGTAGGGCTCTCTTTCCAGCATGGAGGGTGTACTGTCCCAAGTTTTGGGGTTTTGTGCAGCTGTTTTCAGAGATACTTCTAGGGACCTATAAATGCTCACTTCTTTTAAGTTGGTATGATCAAAGGAGAGGTGTTTACTCCTTTCCTGGCCTGTGCTCTGGTCTATAACTGACCACAAGTTTCTGTCTTGGAACTGTGAGAAGGATTCTCTCTCTACTGCCACTACAAACTCCACCACACCAGTGCTCCTCCTCACCCCAGGACTGCGACCAGATCCAACTACAGGCAAAGCAAGAGAATTATGCCTCAATGCCAGCAGAGAGATTCCTGCAGCTCCACTCTGCACAGTCGCTCAGTCCCCCAGTCCCCACACTGTCTGTGGGCCAAGAGCTCTGGAAGCAGCTGCCACCACCCCAGGACTGTGCCAGGGCTGAGGCCGGACCATGCTCCTCTCTCACCCAGGTCCAACAGACCTTTCCTACTAACCTTCTAAGTTGTCTTTGGCATTTGTGGGTTGTGAAGTATGGAAATTGCCATAGCTGCCAGTGATTGAGTCCCCTGAGGCCTGCTCCAGGTTCTCTGAGGCCCTGTCTTTGCCTGTGTGGCCCATGCTGAACTGTGTTTCTCTCCCAGCCCAGTGCAACAATCTTTTCTTGTCAATCATCCAGGTTGTCTTGGGCTAGAAATTTGTTTCACTCTGTCTTTTTGTGGGTTCTGCTGCCTTAGAATTTATTTAGAGTCATTTTTTATAAGTATTTGGAGGGGTTTGGGGGAGAGCTCAAGGAAGTCACTGCTTTTACTCCATCATTTTGGCCCTACCCCCTGGAGTATTTTTTCATATGACTATAGATAGCGTGTTTTTATTTATTTATTTATTTTTGCCTTGGGAGTTGCCTTTTCATAGCCTTTGACCATTTATCATATAGGGAATGGCTTTATTTTTATAAATCTGAATTAGTGAATTATATGTGTTAGAAATGAGACTGTTACTGGAGAAATTTGCTACAAAGAATTTTTTTCCCCGGGTAAGTAGTTCTTTTCTAAACCTAGCTTCATTGTGTTTGTGCAAAACCTTTTAAATTTTATCTAATCAAAATTGTCTGATTATCTTCTATAATCCTATTTATCCCTTAGGACAGCTAGGTGGTGCAGTGGATAGAGTACTGGGCTTGGAGTCAGGAAGATTCATCTTCCTGAGTTCAAGTCTGGCCTTAGATACTTCTAAGCTGTGTTATCTTGGGCAAGTCACTTAACCCTGTTTGTTTCAGTTCTTCATCTGTAAAATGAGTTGGAGAGGGAAATGGCAAACCACTGCCAAGAAAAGTCCCAAAGGGGTCATGAAGAGTTGGACACAACTGAAAAATGTATCCGTTTTTTGGTCAAGAACTTTTCTCTTGTCTATAGATCTGAAAGGTAGTTTCTTCTGAGTTCGTTTAATGTGTCTATGGTGTGACCCTTTGTCTTGGTATATGGTGTGAGCTGCTGGTCTAAATTTAATGTTTGCCAGACTCCTGTGCAGTTTTCTCAGCAGTTTTTGTTAAATAGTGAGGCCTTACCCCCAGTAGCTAATATCTTTGAATATGTTAAATGCTAGGCTACTAGATTCACTTGCTATTTTATTTATGATATATTTTTAATATTATTTTACTTAAACCATTCCTTGAATTGGCCTGTTTTTTTTAACCAATATCAAATTGTTTTGATGACTATTGCTTTGTAATATAGTTTGACATCAGGTATGGCTTTTCCCCCTTTCTTCCCGCTTTTTTCACTATTTTCCTTGAGATTCTTGACCTTTTATTCCTCTAGGTAAATTTTGTCATGATTTTTTCTAGTCCTATAAAGTAATCCTTTGGTAGTTTGTTTGGTATAGCAACTGAGGGAATAATTGTAAAGCACTTAGTAGAGTGCCTGGCACATAGTAAATGTTATATAAATGTTAGCTATGATGATAATAATAATTATAATTATTAATTATAGATCATTGGAATACTCTACTGGAGACCTCTAGATACTAAACTATTAACAACTACTAATTGAGTCTGGTCATTCAACAAGTTCTGAATCCATATGATAGATTTCTTTTTCCAAGATTGGGTTGTTTAAATTTTCTATCCCTTGTTCTGTTAATCCATTTTATATTTTGTAAATATTCATCCATTTCATTTGTTAATTTTATTGGCTTATAGTTGGGCAAATTAGCTTCTAGCAATATCCTTTATTTCTTCATTTATTGTGAATTGCCCGTTTTCATTTTTGATACTGGCAATTTGGTTTTCCTCTTTCCTTACAAATATTATCTCATTTAATCCTTGCTACAATCCTGGAAGGTAAGTGCTATTATTATCCCCATTTAACAGTTGAAGAAACTGAGGCAAAAAAGAGTCAAGAGATTTGCCCAGGGTCAAACAGATAATAAGTGTCTGAGGCCACTAGGTAAATTAATCCATAGTATTCCCTTCATTTACAAGTTTAGTAATCCAGACAAAAAAGGAAATGATGTTAGTCTGGCATTAAGATGACACCTGGCTGACTCTGTCATCATCACTTCCCTTCCTAGATAGTCAACAACCATCTCTATTTAAGGATCCTTTGTTTTCTAATGAATCTAAATGAAGTTCCCTGGCTTTTAGTTTTCAGATTCTGTTCTCTAGCGTGGTGCTTGTTTATCTTTATGACATATAATGCTGTCCCTTGATTTTAGATAGAGACTGACTACATTATTAAGGAAAGTCTATTTCTGTGCTTTTAAGAGTTTTTAAAAAACTGTATTTTCTCAAAATCTTTTTCTGAACCTATTGACATAATCATGTAATTTTGATTGCCCTTGCTAAATAATATGATATGTTATGTTTATTGTTTTCCTGAAAGTGAACCAACTTTGCATTCCTGGTGTAAATCTCATCTGGTCATAATATATAATCTTTTTGATGTGTTGCTGCAGCTTCTTTGCCAATATTTAATTAACAACTTTGCATCAATATTCATTAGGAATATTGGTCTGCAGTTTTCTTTCTCTGATTTGTATACTTCTGGTGTAGATATCAAGGCCTTATTTATAACATAGAGAAAATTTGGTAGAATCCCTTCTGTTCCTATTTTTACAAACAGTTTATTTAATATGGGAATTAATTTTTCTTTGAATATTTTATAGAATTCAGATGTAAATCCATCTGGTCTTGGGTTTTTTTTCCCCTTTGGGAATTCATTTATAGTTTAATTTATTTTTCTGTGATTGGAATATTTAAATTCTCTGTTTTGTGTTCCTGTTAATCTGGGCATTTTATATTTTTGTAGATATTCATTTTATTTACAGCATCAGTTTTGTTGGATAGATTAGACAAAATATTTTTCTACTAATTTCCTTTATTTTTTCTTCATTTGTTTTGATTTCTCCTTTCTATTTTTTTTTTGATACTGAAAATCTGATCTCCCCACTTTCTTTTTCTCAATGACTAGCTAATGGTTTGTCTGTTTTATTGTTTTTCTCCCAAAACTAGATTCTAGTTTTATTTGCCAATTCAATGAGAATTTTTTGCTTTTAATTTTGTTAACTTCTTCTTTGATTTTCAGAATCTCTATATGGATTTTCCCCAAAATTTGTTGGCTTTTTGGTTATAGTTATTATTTTTTGTTCTAAAACCAATTTATTTATTCCTTTTTTATTGAAGGAAATGTTCAGAGATATAAATTTTCTTTTCAGGAATGCTTTGGTCGCATCCTGAAAATTTTGTCGTATTGTCTCATTGTTTTCAATTTCAAATGAAGTTTAAAATTTTCTATATCACATGTTTTATGAATTTTTTAGGAGTATTATCTCCAATTAATTTTAATCCATTTCCCACAGGCCCTTTATTCAATATAATTTTTGTTGCATTATGTTCCATTGAAAAAAATTTGTTTTTCTGTATTTTTGTAGGTTTTCATGCCCTAGTACATAATCACATTTTGTAACAGTGCCAATACATGTACTCCTTCTTATTCTCATTCAATATTCACCAGAAATATCTATCTTTTCTAAAATTCTACTCAGGTCTTTAACTTCTTTCTTCTTTATCTTTTGGCTCGTCTATGTCTAAAAGAGTACATTATGGAGCGCCACTATAAAAGTCTTACTGTATATTTTTTCTTATACTTAATTAACTTTTCCTTGAAATTGGTAATATGTGTTTATATATTAACTGATATGAATTTATTATTTAAGCTGCCTTTAAACACAATATACTCTTCTTGTTTATCTCTTTTAATCAAGACTATTTTCTTGTTAGGAATCACAATTACTATCTTTGATTTTTTTAAATTCACCTGAAGCCTAATAGATCTTGCTCCAGCCCCTTATTCTGACTGTGTGAATTTTTTTTGCTGGGAAGTTTTTATCCAGGATTCTTCAATAAATGGTATAGTCAATGCTCAATTTTCATGGGAGTAACATTCCTAGAAAATAGCACAAAAATAAAAAAAATGTGAATTTTCATACATTGAACCTATGGAAAATAGTGGGCTAGGTTCCTGCAACCCCCCAAAACTGTGGTATTTTTTTTCTTGTTTTTATTAATTAATTTATTTTTAGTTTTCAATAATCACTTCAATAAGCTTTTGAGTTTTAAATTTTCTTCCTTTCCCTCTCACCTCCCTCCCCAAGATGGCATGCAATCTGATATAGGCTCTACATATACATTCTTATTAAACATATTTTTACATTAGACATGTTGTAAAGAAGAATTAGAACCAATAGGAGGAACCATAAGAAAGAAGAAACAAAACAAAATAGAAGAAAAAAAAAGAGCAAATAGTATGCTTTGATCTGCATTCAAACTCCATAGTTCTTTCTCTGAATGTGGAAAACTGTAGTATTTTGCTAAAGATTGCGAAAACGCACCTTTCTGCATACAATTCTTTACAACAAAACATTAATCCTGATAAAATGCACTTTCCCTAACATATTAATGATGAAATTACCCATAAAATGCAGTAAAAAAAATAAAATTGATAACATACAAAACATTTTTCTCACTAGTAGTTCCCTAGAATTCTGTGACCTTTTTGGTAACATCTCAGTTAAAAACATTTTATTTCAGACAATATTCACTTTTCATAACACATGAAATCTACAATACCATAAAACTTTTCTCCTTTTTGTGAATATAATCAATTATTGAATCATTAACACCAAACTTCTGGCCAACAGTGGCTACAAGACATTCTGGCAGGAAGTTTATCTAACACCTTTATTTTCTCACTAAGCCACATCACTGACTTTGCACACTTGGGCTTAGAACCCAAAGGACTTGAACTATGCTTTGGGGGCATAATTGCAACACAAAACTTGAGTTTTAAAGGCAAACAATGAAAATATGCAATGAATGCATGGGGAGCTCTTTACAAAAGTAGGGTGAACAAGACCAATAAAGCACCTTGTAGGATACCAGCTGCTCCAGAGACTTGCATGCATCATACCTCTCATTTTTTTTATCTACTACATATATCTGCAAATATGTATGGTTGCCAATGCAAAAGTGAAAATGAGATTACTAATAAAATTATACAAACACTTGAAGTCACGTAAGTTAAATGCATGAATGCTGAAGATTGACTCTATATAGGTTTGGTTGACATTTTCAGGTAGGCCAATGATTCTAAGATTTATCTCTCCTTGACCTGGTTTTCAGGGCATTTGTTTTTTATATGAGCTACAATACATTTTCTGTATTTTTTTTTTAAATTAAAATTTTTTTTTTTTACATTTTTAAATCTTTCTTTTTGCTCTTGTGTTTCTTGTTGTCTCAGGGAGTCATTGATATTGATCCATTCTGATTTTCAAAGGGTCTGTTACTTGAGTAAGGTTTATACTTCCTGTATTAAGCTATTTATTCTCTTTTCACTTCTTTCTTCTAGATCTCTCATTTCCTTTATGTTTCTTTCCACTAAAGCTATCATCTTATTTGATCCCTTTAAAACTCTTCATTTTTTTCTGGGAATCTAGTAGAGCTTATGGCAAATCTATAGTTGTCTTTTAGGTTATGCTTACATAAATAATGTTGCATTTATCTGGGGCCAGCAATGAGTTCTTTGTTCTTCCAGGACTTCAAGAAGCCAATTGCCAGCATACTGTATTGGGACAATCTGATCCAGGGAAGTCCTATCCAGGTCCAAGTGCTCAAGCTTCTGAACCCCAGACTATAATCAGAGCAACAGTTGAAAATTCCAGTATGCTTGGCTAGACACTTCTCTAAATTCCTGTCTCTCTGTTCCAGGTTCACATTTTCAGCCTCTAATGTTTCCCTTGCCTTACTCCTGTTCTATGCTGAGGGGCTTTCATGTGCTGTTACTGGGTTGAACTTTTCTGGCTGGACCAACAATAGGTGACCAGGATGCCCAGAGGCTTCTGGCAATCTCTTTGTGTGGATCTGGGCTAGAAAAATACACTTAATGTAGTTTCTTCTTGAATTTCTTCTTTATCATTTCTCTTTCCAGTATTTTTTTTTAATTCCTTATTGGAGTAGTTGTGGGAAAGATGAGCTGCTCTATTTCCATTCACCACAGTGAAGACAGTCCCTAATTGATGACTGTTTGTGAGGGAGTGTTGTTGAAGAGATTTCTAGTAGTCACATCTTTCACTTGCAACGTCAGCATTGTTGTTGCTGCATACAGAAGGCCCTCAGTTCATAAACCTACTATTCTCCATGACAATCTTGCAATCTTGAGGGAGGGACCAAGAAGACATCTGTACAGTGGTTCAGAGACAGCTCCTGTTGAGGGAGAATATAGGTTAAAAAGTTAAACACAAATCCAAAGGAAACAGGACTTTTCTCTCTGACTTCATAAAGGTAATTTCAATAGCAAAAGAAGATGTATAGAGAGATCAAAGTAGCTTTACAGAGAAATCATTCTCACAATCACAGAATGCCGGAGTTGTAAAGGACCTCAGAAGCCATATAGTGAAGGCCATCCATGAACAAGAATCCATTGTACCATGTACCTGATGTTTTTGTCTAGCTCTTGCTGAAGACCTTTCTTAAAGGAACCCACTACTTCTGGAGTCAGTCCCTTCCACTTTTGAATAGCTCTAATTTTTGTTCTGTTTTCCTTTACGCCGAACCAAAATCTACCCCTCTGCACCCACTATTTCTAGTTCTACCCTTTGGGGTCTGGCAGAATAATAATAATAATAATAATAATAATAATAATAATAACAAAAACAACAACAATAACAATTACATAGCACTTACTATGTACTACCAGGCACTGTGCTATTCAGGAATTGGTACCTCCAGTTTGTACCAAAAGGTGCTTGAATTGCAAGAAGTATATCTTGTAGTTGAAAATACTTTTAGGTATATGAAATATACTAAAATGTATTTTATTTTATAAACATATTTTAGTATTTAAAATTGATTTTAATAAACTTAAATTTAGTGTTTAAAATAAAATATATTTTAAAATTTTATTTTAGGTGTGTAAAATATATAAGGAGGAAGCAAGGTGGCTCAGTAGATACAGCGCTGGGCCTGGAGTCAGATAGAACCGAGTTCAAAATCCAGCCTCAAACACTTACGAGCTATGTGACCCTGGAAAAGTCATTTAACCTCGGTTTGCCTTAATCCACTGGAGAAGGAAATGGCAAACCACTATAGTATCTTTGTCAAGAATACCCCAAATGGGGTCACAAAGAGTCAGACATGACTGAACAATAGTAACAATATGTATAAAATATATAATAAAATATATAAAAACAAATTTTAGGTCCTATTAATCATATGTATACTTATTAAGTTCTAAAAGTTATTACATGTATTGAGGAGAACTTAATCTCTAGCAAGTGTTAACAGTCTTGCTTTCCAGGAAAGGGTCAATAATAATCTGGATGTTTACTGTCCAAGGACCAGCCTAGCTAAATAGAGAGACTCACCAACAGCTTGGCTCTAGAGTAATTACTCTTCCATATGACAGCTGCACATGACACATTCATGAGCTCAGATTGAAAAGGGATCTGAACAAAATAGGCAGAACTAAAGACAAGAAACTTAGGGTGAGTAAAAAAAAAATATTTCCAGGAAGCCTCTAAAGACAAGACCCAATTGAGGCTGACAGTGAATATTAAAAACAATAGGAGAGTTTTTTATAGTAATTTTGGAAGATATTAGGAATAAGAAAGGAAAAAGACAAATACTCGGAGAGAGGGGGTGTTGACTAGGGTGGTGATAGTGAACACAAAGATGGAAGGCTAAACTAGTCAATTCATTTTTTTAAAACCAAGGACAATGATTGGTACAATCTGAAGGGTATAGCAAAAATGGTGAAATTATACTTAAAATAAATAAAATTACATCTAGGAGAAATATTACACCTATCGTACGTAAGATACAGATGTAAGAGATTATATCTAAGATATCACATCTTCGATACTAAATCTAAGATAGATAAAGAGACGATAAGACAGTTGCCTTCAATAAATTCAGTTATCAAATTCTGGATGAATTCCATCCCAGGAGAATGAAAGAAGAATCCGTGGATGTTATTGCTCAGCTGTTGTTGGTACCTGAGGATTTTTGTAGAATCAAAGAGTTGCTACAGGACTGGAGATGGGCTGGTGTCAAGATTTTCAAAAAGGAGAAGTCTTCATCTATTGATTAGCCTGGAGATTTATGGAAAAATCCTAGATTGGATTATTAAAGAAATGGTTCAAAAGTACTTATATGAGCACTAAAACCCAACAAATGTCACAACACACAAACAAAGGTCTATACAGGTGAATTCAGAACTAGCTAATGAATGGACTGAGACAGAGATTAATGAATCTATATATCTCCCTTGATGAAGGTCTCTCTAGTGGATTGCCACAGAACTTTTCCATTCTAGTATTTTTATCAGTGTTGAAGATATAGATGACATGCTTATCATATTAGTGTGTGACATGAAATTTGGAGGAATAACTAATATATTGAATGACAGAATGAGATGCAAAAAAGATATCAATAATGTAGAAAAATGGGCAGAATCTGACATAATGACATAATCAGACATATTGGTAAGAGAAATTATTATTAATAACCTATTAACATTAGGGAGATCCAGAGTTTTTTCCATTTTTATTTCCTCATTCAAAACCTTGAATGAGCTTGAAATGAGATTAAATGAGGCTGAAACTCATTCAAAATATCCTTGTGAAGGATATTGTTGATAGATGAGATTGCCCAAATCCTCTGGGTATATGCTTCTTCCTCCACCCAGTTAGAAGACTTTACAAAGATAATCTAATCTAGGTGAATTCCAACACTGAGTGGATCCCTTTTGTCAAGATTGGCCACAGGGGGTGGTCTGGGTTTAGAGATAGTCTCCTTGTCCAAGAGAGACTTGATCAAAGTCATATTTCCAGCCTCTCATTAGAATAAGCCCATCTCTCATTATAATATCCATTATCTCATTAATTGTTAACCAATCAGAGTTGATTTATGCCTGTAGGCTATACTCACTCTTCCAAGTAAGCACTGAGTGGCCACCATGATTCTTTGGTCCCCTTGAGTGCTACTGACCTCTTTAATTAATTATTTACTAGTCATAATTAATAAAATGATTGTTAATTATCCAGAAAGTATGTCTTTCAGACTTTTCATTCACCACATGAGATTTAGAAGAGATAAATGTAAAGTCCTACCTTTGGGTTAAAATAGTGAATTGCCCAAATACTGGATAAAGAAGACCTGGCTAAACAATATTTCATGGGGGAAAAAAAGACCAGAGGTATTTTCTTTGCTGTAAACTCAATACTATCAAATAATGTAACAATAGTATCCTAAAAAGTTAAAAATAATCTTTGGCTACATTAATAGAATTTCAGTGACTAAAAGAAGAGAGTTGATAGTTCCACTTTATTCTCTCCTGGTTAGTATATATGTAGAATGTTCAGCTCTAAATTTCACATTTTAAGACATCAACAAAGTGAACTAGAGGAGGAGTGAGGTGAAATGCCTTTGGGAAATTTTAAAGTTCTTTCAATCTTTTAATCTAATCCCAATGGACTGATCAATCAATAAGCACTTATTTAGCACTTACTATGTTCTAGGCACTGTGCTAAGCACTGGACATGCAGATATGAAAATGAAATAATCCATACTTGCAAATAATTTATGTTTGATTCTCAAGCTTCCTATAAAAGCAAAGTCCCATCTTTTAAATACTAACATTCTACTGGGGTTGTTAAATAGCAGCAGGACGTGGAATACAAATTAGAAGGTAATACCCAGAAGGTAATGGCAAAGTTAAAAATGAGTGTGAATGGAATAAAGATAGAATCAATGTGGATCCCCAAAGAACTAGCATAGAAGACATCATCAAGGAATTGTCTGAGAGGAAGAGGAAATGGTTATATGGCAAAGGTCAGGGGTGACAGATGGATAGTAGAATGTTCCCCTATTACCCTAGCAGTACAAAGATAAATCTAAGAAGGCTTGAGTGTCTTAGGTGCTTTCCCTCTTCTCCGTGGCAAACTCAAGAGAGGACATGGAAAAGAGTTACACAGTATGGCCACACAGAGATGGATGGACATTTGTGTTGTTAAAGGGAACTTCAAAATTGATGAGATCTCATTTATTAAATACCTACTATGTGCCAGACACTGTGTTAGGCAATGGAGATGCAAAGAAAATTAATCAACTGTTGCCTTCAAGGAGGTTATATTTTATTGGGAAGAGGTGATCAAATATACATGTGTAAGCTTATACAAAATAAAAGCAAACGCATAATAGCCTAACACACAATACAAACTCAGTATAAACTTGTTGAATGAAATTGTTATCTGATCAACACAATGACCAATTACTCCAGGATTCTGGAGGTAGCTAAGTGGTACAGTGAATTCTGGTGCTGGGCTTGGAGTCAGAAAGACCTGAGTTCAAAAATGGCTTCAGATACTTACTTGCTGTGTGACCCTAGGCAAGCCACTTAACTTCTGTCTACCTCAGTTTTCTCAACTATAAAATGGAAATAATAATAGCATCTCCTTCCCAGGGTTGTTGTAAGAATCAAACAAGATAATCTTTATAAAGTACTTAGCATAGTGCCTGGCATATAGTAGGTGCTTAATAAATGCTTATTCCATTCTATTCCATGCAATCAGTATAATGTCATCTGCCACAGAACCTCAATATGGCAACAAGATACAATGAAAAGAGTACTGTATACAACATAGCAGATGGCAAGATGCCCATATTGGAGAGGATCTGCTGTCTGGGTGGTTGCCTAAATAAAATGAAGCATGTTCTAGGGGTCTGGAGCCTGCTGAATATAGGGGACTGAGGTGAGGACTGACTCACTCTTTTTATTCCAGGAAGCTCTTGAATGAGTCTCAAATCTGCATGGACTACCCTTCTCAGGGTGGGAGTGGAACAAAGTCTCTAGAAGGCAGTGGAGGGGCAGAACAGATGAACATTTGCTTTGGAGGAGGGAATTTCTCATCTGAAGTTATCAACATCATTGAAATCATAACTGGACCCTATTCCTATTATAAAAAAAAAGATCAGCACCAAACAAGAAATACAGGTGATGAATGTGGCAATGTAGCCTCAGGACCGCTGGGCTTTGCCATCTACTTCACTGTTGCAGTAGACCTTTGCGCCTACTCTAGCTGACTTTGTTCTGTGGGTTAGAGTCTCCCCCAGTTAGAGTATGGCTTCTCAAAGAAGGTGGATCTCAGCTGGGTCTTGAAGGAATGCAAGAAAGCCAGGAGGGAAAGGATTCCAAGCATGGGGGAAGGCCAGTGACAATGCATGGAGATGCGAGATGATGTCTTGTATGAGGAAGAGCAAGGAGGCCAGTATCACTGGATAGCAGAGTATGCATTGAGAAGTAATGTAAAAGAAGACTAGAAAACTAAGAATGGTCCAAGTTATGTAGGGCTTTAAAGGCCAAAGAGAGGATTTTATATTTGATTTTGGAGGTAATAGAGAGCCACTGGAGTTTATTTAATGGAGGAATGGTGGTGGGGTTGGTGGGTAGAGGGGGTGATGATAAGATCAGACCATGTCTTTAGAATAATCATTTTGACAACTGAATGGAGGATGGACTGGAGTGGGAAAAAAGAGGCAAGGAAGTCAACCAGAAGGCTGTTGTGGTAGTACAGGTATGAATTGATGAGGGCCCTTACTAGGGTGATGGCAGTATCAGAAGAGAGAAAGGGGAATATGTGAGAGATATTATAAAGATAAAATCAATAGGACATGCAACTGATTAGAGATGGGAGCTAGAAAGAGTGAGGAGTTAAGGATGACATTTAGGCTGTGAGAGAAATTATTCTTTTTCTATTATTAATAACCAATTCATAGATTAGTTATTGGTAGGGTTTCTTTTTCTCTATTTCCTCATTCAGAGACCAGTCCTTGAAGTCTCAGAAGGACAGGGCAGAAGATGAGATTGGCTTAACTCTCAGGGAACATTCTTTGGTAGGACTCCACCTAATTAGGAGAGCTTACTTCTGATATTAGTGTAAAGAATATCTAATCTAGGTGAATTCTGGACCCATTGTTCAATTTAAGTGGTCTGGGTGAAGATGGATTCTTTTGTTCAGCAAGTGAGAAGTAGCTGAACCTCATAAAGCTCATCAGGAGAAGCTAAGGGCTTTCAACTCATCTCCTGGTCCACCACTTCATTGATTGTTTACCAATCAAGGTTGATCTCTGCCTGTTGGGACATCCACTTTTCCAAAGGTATTTAAATATTCAGAAACCTTCATGCGGGATCTTTGGTTACTGAGAGAAACCACTGACCTCAATTTATTATTTGCTAGACTAATTCATAAGTTGATTATTAATTACCCAGAAACTCTGTCTCTCAAACTTTTCATTCCTCTCAGTTGTGAGCCTGACTGACTGGAAGTATGGTGATACCCTTGACAGTAGTAGGGAAGTTAGGAAGAGGGGAGAGTTTGTTTGGGAGAAGAGGAAGATGAATTCACTCTTAGACATTTTAAGGTATCTATGGGACATTTCCTTCAAATTGGAAATGGGGTTGGAGGTTAAGGATTATTATTATTAATATTAGATTAAGCAGATCTGAGAATCGTCAGCAGTAGTATCAAATTTAAATAGAAATAGATCCCCATGAGTCACATATTAACTTAGAAAACTACAAATTAACATTATCTATGTTGAATCATATTTTTATTTTGTTAAATATTACTCAATTACATTTTAATCAGGTTGGGAGTTTTTGGGCCCATAGGTGGGCTGTTTCAGGTACCTCTGATCATTAGCATCAGTATAGTTGGACCCAGTGGGAGTTGGGATAACTAAGAGAAATAGCATATAGGGAGAAGACAAGAGGGCTCAGGACAGAACTTTGCAGGAGACCCATGGTTGTTGGGCAAAGACCACTGAGAAGAAACAGCTAGAGAGGAAAGAAAAGAAACAGGAGACAATACTGTCACAGAAACTTGGAAGAGAGTATCAAGGAGAAAAGTGTGATCAACAATGTCAAAGGCTGTGGAAAGATCAGGAAGGATGATAATTTATTCAAATAGTGCTTATTTTGTGAATGGAATGGAAGTAGTAATCATCATAATGACTTCCTATGATATGAAGTGGATCTCACCATTGGAAGAAAAATAGATTTGGCATAGCTTTGGATTGGAGCCCAAACTCTAACCTGTGCAAAAACCACAAGTTATTAAATCCAGGGGACATTTCACTTACAACAATAGCAAAATCTCATGTGTTCATGGACTTGTTTGCATATTAGATCAGTTGGTGGCTGGAGGAAGAGGGATGAGCCAAAGCTTGCCCTGGAGCTTCCATCAGCCTCTGAGGCCTTATCATCCTAGCACATCCCTCTGCCATGCTGGCCCCCTTATCCCATTGCTGAGTTCCTCACAGGGCCTCCATTTTGTGAAAAGGCTCAGGCCAGCCAACCTTCCTTCCTCTCCCAGTTCTGTCTCTTACTTACTAGATTTTGCTACCTTGCAGAACGGGCACCTCCCTCCAGCCTCTCCTTTTAACTTCTTTTTGTATTTCATCTTCTCCTATTACAATATAAGCTCCTTAAGAGAAGAATCTTTCTTTTTATTTCTATTTCTATCCCCAGTTCTTAGCACAGTGCTTGGCACAAAGTAACTGCTTAATAAATTCTAGCTGCTTTGCCTTACCTTATGGAGTTGTTTCCACCACAGTCATTGGCGGCTGCTACTTTGACTCTGCCTATCAGCTTCAAGGGAATTTGAGAATTTTTTTTTAAACAAAACAATCACTTTTTGATGCAAAGAACCCGAAGCAACAAACTGGAAGGCAGCCTTGGTATAGTGGAATAGAAAGTAGAGACTCTGAAATCAGAGGACTGTGATTCAAACTTTGACTCTGTCACTTAGTATTTAAGTGTCCTTTAGTCAAGTTTTTTATTCATTCATTCATTCATTTCTTTTAGGGGAAAAAAATTTATTTGGTCATTTGGTAGAGGAGGAAGGTCAAAAGAATAGCCAAGTCTTTGGCTTCCCATTCTCTTAGCTGTTAAATGAGTCAGTTGGATTAGATAACCTGAAAAATCTCTCCCAGCTCAAAAAAAAAGGGATGGTATTGTGGAATTTGGGTTTTAGGGACCTGGATTCAAATCCTACCCCTGCCACTTGCTCAAATTGTCTTACTTCTCATAGGATCGTAGGTCTTAGGATCATGGGGTATAGAGCTGAAAATGACCCTTAGAGGTGACCTCATCTAAGATGCAGGGTTGTGCAATGGAGAGAGCACTGGACTTGGAATCAGGAAGACCTCAGTTGAAATCCTGCCTCAGACACTTATTAGATTGTGATTGTGGGCAAGTCACTCTATGTCTCAGGGGCTCAGTTTCCTCATTTGCAAAGTGAGAAGGTTGGACTAGATCATAGGATCATAAATGTACAGCTGAAAGGCACCTTTGAGGGTCATCAAGAGTAGCCATTTGTTCATTTTATAGATGAAACCGAGACCCAGAAAAGTTGAGTGATTTGCCCAGGTCACATAGTAAGTGTCTAAAGCAGGATTTCAACCCAGGTCTTCTTGATATCAGGTTTAGAGACCTGCTAAATAAGCCTGTCTCCTAGATGAACTCTGTACTTCTTTCTAGCTCCAACTTTTCTGAGCCTATGAAGTGGGATGACTTGAGTCTTCACAAGAGCTATATCCTGGCACCTACCCAAGTCAGGTAGAGGGAGGGGCAATCTTTTGCTGGTGCTATGAATGGAAGGAGAAGAATTCCAGGGAGGGGAGTGAGAGAGATGATAGACACAGACAGAGAGAGGAGAGGCAGAGACAGAGACCCAGAGACACTTTGGAAATTGCAGACATCTGAGAAAAGCTGGGTCCTCAGCATGTTCCTGATTTCCAGAATATCTTCCTGGAAACTTCAGAGGGAGAATTTTCCCTTGGGTAGAATCAGGCCCTCCTTTTTGATTTGAGAAGAGATTTCATCTCACTTTCAGAAAAGAGCTCACTTTTTCATGTGTTTTTTTTTTTACGCTATATGCTAATCTGTAGAACTCCACTTTTTGTTTGATGTTGTTCTTGAATAGATGAGTTTATCTTATATTCGCCATTTGTGATGGTCTTTTGTATAACCAGTTCTTGGTGGGAAGGGGCCAAATCAGTAGGAGTAAGTTGGACCTACCCTCCTCCTTAAGAGTGTCCGGGAAAAATAAACTTCCTTCAGAATCCCCAAATCATATTCCTGCACCAGAGATATTTGGGGGGGGGCAGAAGGACATAAATCTAGCCCAGTACCCTTCTTGGAGAAAGATGAGAGAAGGAGAAAGCATCCAGCCACAGCCCTGCCCTTGCTCCCTTCAAAGCAGAAATCACCGTCTATCTTGGAGAGGGGTGGGTCAGATTCCAGAGATATGCTGCCTGCAAACTCCTTCTTTGCATTTAGACAACCCGTATGGATGTGTATCTCTTATACCACAAAGATACATTTACAAAAACAAAATTAAAAAAAACAGAATTTACAAAAATCTCTTACACCACAAACACACATTTACAAAAACAAAAGCAAAATATGTATTTCTACACCCTGGTTTCTTGAGAAAGACAGTAAGAGTACATTTTCTGCATTTATTCTCTAACATATCACATAATGAATTTCAAGAAATCCAGCCAGCATGAAACCTCAAATGCCTCAAAACAACACCTTGTGAAACACGTAAAACAGCTCTAGGCCCAAAGGAGCAAAAGCCATACCATTACAGACAGGAGCCAACCCCTCAAGACTAAGAGTTAAGCTCTTGGGAGAGGTAGGGTGATGGAATTAGCAGAGCAATTAGGAGCAGGAAGCAAGAACCAAGCCCCACAGAAGTCTGGGAGTCGAAGAAAAAATAGGGAGACAGGTTTGTTTTTAAGCAAGGACAGAACCATATGCTTACACTTCTTTTTGGCTGTCCTCATTTTGAAGATGACAAAACAGGGGGAAAGGATGCCAGGGCAAATTCACAGATCCTTCTGAAATGTGACAAGCATAGCAGGTTAATTTCAAAAAAGTCCATCTACTTGGCATTTGGGGTTTTATCAGTCTATTAGGGCGGAGGCATAGGGTCTCTGGTAACCTATACTATCACAATCTGACCAGATCTGTAGTTATTAAATTCATGTCACTGTATTATCTCCTGCATAGAACTTTTCAAATCATTGTCATTCTCAGAAATGCCTTTACTTGAAACATGACCAAATTGTAGATCATTCCTTTTCTCTCTTCTCTGCCCAAAGCAATATTTTTACCTCCTACATAGCATAGGATATCACTATTTATTCATTCATATTAACTGATCTTTCCTTCTTCCTTAGATTTTAGGGAAGGGAACACTGAATCTGCATTTTTTTGGGGAAGTGAATTTTGTTCAAGTCAGTTCAACTCAGAAAACAAATGTCTTCTATTGCCTACCATATAGCACTGTGCTTGGCATTGGGGAGTCTGAGGTGCAGGAATGACACCTACGCTGAAGGAGCCTGAAGTTTACTTCGATTTTTTTCTAAACTTCATGATTTGGCAGAGGAGGAATTTTTCCTGTGCGTCTATTATGGATGCCTGGACCACATTATATAATAACCTTTCTAAGGGCCATGCCTAGAACAGCTACCTAGCAAGTCAATGGTGGGAAGGGGTAGAGTGGGGGAATGTTGAAAGGGATTGGATAATTGTATTGGAAACAAAGCTACAATTGGCTATTGTGGGGGATGGTGAGATGTGATCCATCTTTCAATTCTCTGCTTGGTTGATCACATGCCCATTAGGGTTAAGCCACAGCACCTTAGATTGGGGATCATGGTTCCCACTTTGGAAACCACTGGCCTACTAGATATACGTGTGCTACAATGTAGACTGTGATAGGGGTGAAGGAGAAATCCAGAAAAAGAGTTCTAGGAAAATGTTACCTCACTTTCATTTGGGGTGCAGGAGGATGAGAGCTCAGAAAGCTTTATGGAGTAGGTGGTGCTTCAGCTGTGCTTTGAAGGAAGAGAAGAGTTGGAGTGCATTGGGGAATAGCATTGTAGTGGTCAGGCAAATTCATGGAATCAGGGGATGGTAGGATGAGATTAAGAACACTGGGTTGTTCAGTCTGACTGGAGGCAAAAGCATAACGTATGACAGGAAATAATGTAAAACAAGGAAGCATGTGGTATAGTGGAAATCACTCAGTCAACAAGCATTTATTAAGTGCCCTTAATTGGGTTTCACTGCGCTAGGCACTGGAGGTAAGACAAAAACAGTCCTTGTTCTCAAGGAGTTTACATGAACTTGGAGGCTGATGTCTGGGGTTAGAATCTGAGTCTGATTAATTACTAGCTTTACAACTTTGGAAGAATCATTTTCCCTTTGTGAGCCTCCTTTTTCTCAGCTGTAAAACTGAGGGGGTTGGGTTAGCTAATCTCTAAGGCCTTTTCCAGCTCTAAATCTTTGATTCTAAGCCGGGAAAGGTCAGGTGGAGACCAAATGTCTTAGGCTGGTGAAGCAGGACAACTTGACAGATGCTGCTGCAATAAGAAACCACTTTATTTCTTAAGACAACATTCTACTGCCCATTAGAAGTTATGGCCCTGTGTGCAGCTACATTAAAAAAAAAAATCCTTTTCTTCAAGAAAAATGGATCCACTAGTTAAGGGATATTTTATCTCATTCTCATGCATCCAAAAGTGTTAGTTAGCTAAGTAAGACTCTTTTTCTGGGGAGCAGAACATTCTGGTTTTTTTAAATCAGAAGTGAAATATATACAATTTAGAGCCCCATCACCTCAGAAAAGCCACTCTGAGCTGACATAGCCAGAGTTCAACCTTGGAGGCTTCTCCACAATTGTTAGCTATATATGGCTCATGTTTGCCCCCATCCAGATGCCTCTCTGAGAATATCAGACTCAGACTCATCATAGCTCACCCCTAAGGGTATTCAATTTATTTCCTGCAAGCAATCAAGGCTACAAAGACATTTGAGCTCAAAGCAAATTTATTATAAGGTCTGTTAAAAACAGAAAGGAACTCATATCCAAGCACAGTTATTAAGGGAATAGGCATTGCCCACTTTCCAATTAATACTGTTTTCTTCCCCTCTCCCCAGAGGTTCAGTCTCAGTACCCCTAAAGTAGGGGGCATTTCAGTAACCTACCTGTCCTGTTACTGCTAGCCCCAGGGCCAGGTCAGTGCCAGATGTCTTCTTTCTTCTCTCTAGGGCATGCACTAACCTTGCTTGGGCATCCGCTGCCTTTGCCCTGACTTTGGGTCACTGCCATCGCCACCACCATCATGTTTGTGTTTGGCCCTGCAGCTCCTGGCTTGCCTGAGGCATCTGTGCTGCTCACCAGCAGCTGCTGAGGCTGCCCCCTGTTCCACTCCCACCTGCTCACTTTTCTAATTGCTGTAATCACCTGGAAGCCATCCTGTCTACCTCACATTGCTGATCCCAGCAGTCCCTACTCACTTCTCTTTTGTGCCTGTGACTCAGGCACATGGCATGATGGGAGAGCAAACCCTTACCTATCTGCTCACAGGTCCTTCTTCTTCTGATCCCTTCCTCTTGCAGATATGGAGAGGCTGCCTCTGCTCACTGCTGCCAATTAAATTCTGAGGTTCTCTCACACAGGCAGGCTACAATCTGGAGAAAAGTGTGCTCATTAGGGAAAGTGTCCTGTTCGACTTTCTTAGAGTCTTTTCAAAGCTGAGCTTGATGTAAAGAGAGATAACATTGGACCAAGAAAAGGGAGTCAAACTGGCTGCCCAGGGCTGGTTAAGATGCCTCCAGAGAGAGGGGCAACTTTAAACAAGAAGAATTGTGTTCAGGGAAAGAAGTGAGAAGCAATAGGCTCAGTATCCCAAAGGAGGCTCACTTCAACTTGTGGAAGTCAAAACAATCTAATAAGAGGTCCTGAATAGCTAAAGGCTTTTGAGATACATGGAGGCAATCTTGGGCATACTTCCCATACTTCCTGCTACTGGTGAGAAGATTTCAAAGATAGAGGACAAACAACACCCCGTTCTCCACCCTCCACCACCAATCCACCTTCTTCTTCCCTTGGATCCTGTAAAAACTCCTCCACCTTCCATCCAGGCAAAGGAACACTTTCCTAGAATATCCAATAGAGGGTGAGGTTTTGTCTCCCAAAACAAGTATTCAACATTTATTCAGCACCCGTTATGTACAAGGGACACTGGGGATACAAAGACAAAACAAAAAGCATTCCCTGCTCTCAAGGAACTTATCTGGAGGTTAGTTACAACATGTGTACAGAGAAATACATGATAATTTTCAGAGGGAGAGATCAAGAAAGACTTCTTTGGAAAACACAGATGTCATAAAAACAAAAGATATAATGAAAAAGATTGTTGGCCCCCTTCTCCCATTGGTGACTAGGATAAACTTTGGATCTGTTGCTTAATATTTGGGTGGCTTTAGCCAAATCTTTTATTTTATTCATTCATTAGTTTTAGAAAGAAATTTATTTGGTCTTTTGGTAGAGGAGGAAAGCCAGAATAGTCAAGTCTTTGGCTTCCCATTCTCTTACCTGTTAAATGAGACACCTTATGCGCTGTTGTCCTGACCTCTGTCTTGCCACTAGACCCTGATGATTCTGGAGGAGAGATCAGGCTGATGATTTTTGCACAGCTCTGCCCCACTTAAAGCCAATGCATTTGCAGATCAAGACATCACCCTTCTGACATCATTGGTCCTCTTTGAGAACAAAAGGACTAACAATAGTTCTCCTAGAGTCTCCACTTGGTGCAGGAGCCCAAGTTGACCAAACTTCATTTTCCTTCCAGATGTGCTTCTGACATTCTGGACATCAACACCATCTTCCCCTACTGAATACCTTCTCCAGTCCACACCAGCACCTTCTAGCTCTCTTCTGTATGTTGTCTTCCCCCTTTAGATTGTAAGCTCCTTGAGGGCAAGGGACTGTCTTTCTTCTTATTTGCATTTGTATCCCTGACCTACTGGCAAGGATGACACTGACTTCCTTGCTTTTCCTTATACAAGACATTCTATGTTTCAACTCAGGGCATCTTTACTGACTGTTGCCCATGCCTGGAATTCTCCTCGTCCTCTTCATCTCCACTTCCTAGCTTCCCTGACTTCCTTCAGGTCTTGGTTAACGTCCCACCTTCTCCAAGAAGCCTTCACCAATCTTCCTTAATCTTAGAGCCTTCTCTCTGACACTACCCCAATTTATCTTGTATATAGCTTGTTTGTACAAAGTTGTTTGCATGTCACCTCTGCTATTAGACTATAAGCAGGGACTGATTTTTGCCTTTCTTTGCATCCCTAGTATTTACAATAGTACCTGGCACATAGCAGGTACTTCTTAAATGCTTGTTACTTGACAAAGAGAAGAAATGGTCAATATTATAGGAGCTGTGGGAGGACAGGTTCACTAGTGCACTATTGATAGAACTGTGAATTGGCCAAGTATTCTGGGAAACAGTTTGGGATTATTCAAAAGAGGCTAATGAACAGTTCATGCCTTTTCAATCAACCAACAAGCATTTGCCAAGCATCTACCACATGCTAGATGCTGTGTTCAATGCTGGGGATATAATGACAAAAGTGAAGAAATCCATGGCCCCTCAAATAAAGCATTTTGTTGGGCAAAAATAGCATGTTCATATGCAGATATACAATAAATAAAGACAAGGTCATTGCGGGGGTAGGAAGTTGCAAGTTCAGAAAGACTTCCTGTAGCAAGTAGCATTTGACTTGAGTCTTAAAGGAAAACTAGAGATTCTACATGGTTTCTGGGCATGTACTCCAAGGTTATACACTTTTTTTTTTAAGTTAAAGTGTCCTGCACAGTCTCTACATAAGATGTTCCATTCATACCTTTGCACAAATGGTCTCTGATGTCTGAAACGCTATGTAAATATCATACAAGCACACCATGTAAAATGACCTGGACCTAAATTAGGGGAGCATGGAATGTTATCTGTCAGATTTATGGGTAAGGGGAGAATTTATAACCAAATGAGAGAGAGAAGCATTATGGGACATAAAATGGATAATTTTGATTACATCAAATTAAAAAGGTTTTGCACAAACAAAACCAAGGAAGCCAAAATTAGAAGGAAAGCAGGAAACTGGAGGGAAAATTATGTCAGGTTTCTCTAATAAAGGCCTCATTTCTCAAATATATAGAGAACGGAGTCAAATTTATGAGAATATGAGTCATTCTCTAATTGATAAATGGTCAAAGGATATGAATAGGCAATTTTTTGGTGAAAAAAATAAAAACTATATATAGTCATATGAAAAAATGCCCTACATCACTATTATTTAGAGAAATGCAAATTAAAACAACTCTGAGGTACCACCTTGTACCTAACAGCCTGGCTAATAAGACAAAAAAAGAAAATGACAGATGTTGGAGGGGATATGAAAAATTAGGGACACTAATTCACTACTGGTGGAGTAGTGAAGTGATCCAACTATTCTGGAGAGAAATTTGAAACTAGGCCCAAAGAACTATAAAACTGTGCATGTCCTTTGACCCAGCAATACCACCACTAGGTCTCTATTTTAAAGAGATCAAAGAAAAAGGAATAGGACTTATATATACAAAAATATTTATAGCAGCTCTTTTTTTTAGTGGCAAAGGATTGGAAATTGAAGAGATGTCCATCAATTGGGGAATGGCTAAACATGTTGTAGTATATGATTGTAATGGAATACTATTGTGCTATCAGAAATGACAATCAGGATGCTTTCAGAAAAATCTAGGAAGACTTACATGAACTGATGCAAAGTGAAATGAGCAGAACCAGGAAAGCATTGAACACAGTAACAACAATATTGTATGATGATCAGCTGTGGCATGACTTATTTATTTTCATCAATACAATGATTCAAGACGATTCTGAGGGACTTATGATAAAAAATACCATCCATCTCAAAAGAAAAAAACTGATGGAGTCTGAATGCAGATTGAAGCATACTTCTTTTTACTTTATTATTTTGGGTTTTGTTTTTTGGTCTTTCATTTTCTTTTGCAAAGTGGTTTGTACAAAAATGTTTTGCACGACTTCTCATTTATAATCGATAATCAAATTTCTGCCTTCTCAAGGAGGGGAGAGGTGAAGAAGGGAGGGGAAGAAGATTGAACTTAAAATATTTTTTTTAAATGTAAATGTTAAACATTTTTTTTTACATGTAAATGAGAAAAAAAATTAAAATTAAATGCAAAAAAAATGACCTGGACTATTTATTTACTAATTATGTATGTAATTATAACCAAGTCACAACTTTTCTAAGCTTCAGTTTTTTCATCTTCTTTACTTCATAGAGTAACTTGATTCTTTCAAAGCCCAGTTCAGGTGCCACTTCCTATACTCGGTCATTCCACCATCCCTCTTTTGTTAGCACTTCCTCTCTCTTGAAATTACTTGGTGACACTTCACATGTTCTTCATATTTAATTACTTGTGCACAAGGTTTATCCACCTCTTCCCACCCCCCTAATAATGCAAACTCCTTGAGAGCAAGGAAGGGTCTTTCTTTTTAATTTTTTTTCTGTGTCCTCAGTGCCTACATAGCATAGTGCCTGGCTCCTAGTTGGTGCCTAAAAATATTCATTGAATTGAATATGCGATATATGACTGAACAACAACATTTAGCAAGCAATACAAATCTCAGGGCCTGACTTATTATTTTGTTGATTATCTAGACTTAAGTGATGGAAAAATTGTTAACAATGCACTTAACTTAAACACTTAAAAGTGTTATGAGTAAATGTTCTCCCCCGCCCCAAACTCTGTGTGTGTGTTGTTTTAATTGTTTCTAACTCTTCATGACCCCATTTGAGGTTTGTTTGGCAAAGATACTGGAGTAATTTGCCATTTCTTTCTCTAGCTCATTTTCTAAATGAGAAAACTGAGGCAAACAGGGTTAAGTGACTTGCCCAGGGTCACACAGCTAGTAAGCGTCTGAAGCCAGATTTGAACTCAGGAAGATGAGTCTTCTTGATTCCGGGCCTGGCACTCCATCCACTGTGCTTCCTCTATATAGTAAAGAACAAAGTTCAGATTCTAACCCAGGTTATCTAACTGCAAAACCTGGCATTCTCCATTGTATTACCCTGACTTGAACTGTCAAAACTTTCTCTTCTCTGTCTCCGTCTCTCTCTCTCAGGTTAGAAGTGCAGTGGCCACTGACAGGTCTGAGCCATACTGTTATTGACCTGGACGATTCATGCCTACTTTGTCAGCCTGGTGGTCCTCCACTCCGAGGGGATTAATACAGTGCAAACATATGATTAACTTGAGCCCCACTATAAAACTTCTGAACTCCTGAGATCCATCAGCCTCACCCTCTGCTGCAGCAGAGACTGCAGGCTGGGATCAACATATCCAGCCATTCTTTTCTATGCAACAAGTGGTCCAGTTTGAAAACTTTCTTTGCTCTAAGACATCATGGATTAGTCCTCATGCAGATCATTAACCTTTTGTTGTTCATCTTTCATTTTCGAAGAGGACCAATTACATCATGGGTGATGACTTGTGCATGAATTGGATTAAAAAGAAGCAGAATAGCTCAAAGTCTTCAGCCTCACTCTTTCTTCCAGGGTCATCATCAAAGTCCAGTGGCAGGACAAAAGTCAAGATGACTGGCAATGGCCTGGGATGTAGTAGATGACCTTGGTGTCTTTGATGTCCTGCCAAGCTCTAAGTGCTCCACAACACCTGCTTCAGTCACCTTCATGGCCATTGAAACACATTGTTCTCATTCACCTATTCTTCTGAAGGACGTCTTCACATGCTTGGGGTAGACATCCCTCCACCTTACCAGCAGGTTACCCTCAACCTGGTTTAGCCTGTCTGCCAAGATTGTTTTACCAGAGTGTGGCCATTGTGCATGCTACAGCTTTTTGGAGCCACAGATGAGAGGTGGGTGAAGGTGGACACCTAAGGCAGATGAGCAGCCCTGAAAAGGGCTTGGCAAGCCCTTACACCAGAGGTGCTAGGGGCCAGAGGTCCTTCCTGAGCACACGATACACACCCTTTAACTTCTTCTGAGTCTGAGTTATGCATGTCATATGAAACCTCAAGTGTCATGTTTGAGGAGTTTCTCCAGAGGTGTTACAACTGGAAGGGTTTTTATCAACAGGTATTAAATTAAACTGCTGAACTGAGAGTGCCCAATGTGCCCTCAGACATCCAAAGACAAAATTAACTTGGGAATTCAGTGCCACAAGGCACTTACTCAGTAGAACAGCTGAAAGAAAGATTCATCATTTACATCTATAAATGATAAAAACAAATCCAGTTTCTTGCTGGAGGACATGACCCAGTCACCAGTCAGGATCAGGAGGAAATCTCAACCCCACCCTAGCAGAAACAATTTCACAACTGGCCAGGTGCATCTTTCTCTTCTGTTGAATTATTGAGCAGAGATTGCTATTGCTGGATGAATGCCAGAGGAGATAAATTGATATTTTCTCTCATTTAGCAGTTCTTCTTTCCTCACTATCTGTCCTATTTATTAATTCTGAACACTTTCTCTGTATTTTTTTTATCTAAGATCTCAAATGTCTAATGAACAAGACATGGATTTTTTTCTTACATTCTGATTTTTTTTTAATTAGTGTGGAAAAACCTGAATGGTTAAGATTGTTGTCAACACCATGCCAAACATTTCTGAATGTCTACAATCAGTGCCTTCCTTTCTTCCCACTCTCTTCCTATTTCTCTGCCATCTGGCTTCCAAATTCATCATTCAACCAAAACTACTTTTTTCCAGAGTTAGCAATGATTTCTTAATTGTAAAATATAATTGCCTTTTCTCAGTGCTCATCTTTCTTGACCTCTCTTGCATCCTTTGACACTGTAGATCAGCCTCTCCTCCTAAATACTCTCTTCTGAGTTTTTATGACACTGTTCTTTTCTGGTTTTCCTACCTGACTGACCACTCTGTCTCCCCTGCTAGATCTTCATCCAGGTTGTGCCTACTACCTGTGAACATCCTCCAAGGTGCTATCCTATCCTCTCATCTCTTCTCCTATGTACTATTTTGCTTGGTGATCTCGTCAGCTTCCAGTGATTTAATGAATAACTCCATTCTGTTGATTCTTAGACCTACTTGTTCAGACCCACTTCTCTATGGACCTCTCATCTCCACACCTCCAACTGCCTAGTGTACATCACAAACTGGATGTCATATAAACATCTTCAACTCAAGATGTCTAAAACTGAATTAGTTATCTTTCTTTTTCTTTTTAAGTTTTATTGATGTGTTTTGTGTTTATATTATTAACGTTTACAGATTATCCCCACTTCTCTTGTAACAAAGTAAAACAAGTAAAACAATAGTGACCTCATCTGAAAATCTCTGTAGCATTCCACATCTGTAGCATTCCCCTCTATTTAAAAAAATTGTTGTTTAAGCTAACAGAAACTATTTTCTCTCCTTCCTACCTCCTACTCCATTGACAATAAGAGAAAAGACAAATTATTTATAACAAATATGCATATGAAACAAATTCCTTCAAAGATGATATACCAAACATATCTATCTATCTATCTATCTATGGCTAATTCTGCACTTTAAATGTCACTCTTTGTCAAGAGGTAGATAGTATGTTTCAGCATCATTCATCTGGAATCACTGTATTGATTATACTTCTTGATAGTTCTTATAGATCTCAAGAACTATTGTTTGTGTTCTTTTTATATAAATTTTTCTCCTAGTTCTACTCATTTCATTCTTCATCAGTACATAGAAGTCTTCAAGTTTGTTTATTTTTATGTTGATGTCATAGTATAAACTGTTCTTCTGGTTTTGCTTTCTTTACTCTTACATTGAGTCATATAAGTCCATGTCTCTTTGAAATAATCTATTTCCTCATTTCTTATAACACAATAGAACTCTATCATATTTGTATACCACAACTTAACCAGTAATTTCTAAACTGATGGACATTTCTTTAATTTTCGGGTTTTTGCCTCCACAGAAAAAGAGCTGTTAAAATTTTTTTGGACATATAGAAGCTTTTCTCTTTCTTTGACCACTCTTAGGTATAAGTTAGGGGTCATTGTCCAAAGTTGGCCTGCCTGGAGCTAGGGAGGGTAGGGCTTGGCACCATATCTGACTGAGGCTTTCTGGGTCCCACGGGTAGCAAGCAGCCTGAGGGAAAGAGAGGAGAATCAGCAACAGCTCTTGTAGGAGGTGGTGTTTAACAAAGGTGGTATTTGGCTGAGGTTTGACAGAAACTAGAGATTTATTAAGTGCCTACTATGTACTAAGTGATTAAGTGCTGGGAATACAATACAAGTTTAAAAAAAAAGACAGTCCCTCGTTGCAATTGCCTACTGGTTGGTCTCTTTGCCTTTCCAGTCTCTTCCCATTCTAGGTCATCTGCTACCCAGGTGCCAAATTGATCTTCCTTAATGCACAAGTATGTCACACACATAACCCTACTCAGTCAGCTCTAGTGATTTCCCATTACTGCTAACATCAAATATAAAATCCTCTGTTTTTGGAAGTCCTTCATAACCTGGTCCCTTTTTAACTTTCCATTCTTCTTTCACCTTACTCCAACCTTTCACATACTCTGCTCTGCAGTGATGCTACTGTCCTTGCTGCTGATGGCATAAGATACTCCATCTCCCAACTCTAGGCGTTTTCACTGGCTGTCCTCCATGCATGGAATTCTCTCCCTCCTCATCTCCACCTCCTGGCTTCCCTCACTTCCTTCAAGTCTCCACTGATATCCCACTTCCTTTCTACAAGAAGCCTTTCCCAATCTTCCTTCATCTTAGTGCCATCCTTCTGAGATTCTCTCCAATTTATCCTTTCTGCATCTGGTTTGTATGTTGTTGTTTGCATGTCATCTCCTCCATTGGAATACTAGCTTTTTGAGAACTCAGATAGTTCTTTACTTTTCTTTGTATTTCTAGAACTTAGCATGGTGACTGGCATAATAATTGCTTGTTGATTTGACTTAAGTACAACAGAGTAAAAGGCCCTGAGCCATGTGGGGAAAAGTACCAGAGTAATAGAGACCTTGAGCAAATGGTACAGTTGGAGACAACACTAGCTCTGGAGATAGAAAACCTGGGTTCAAATCCTATCTCAGAAGCTCAAGATTGTTTCATTCTTTGTATTTGTAACCACATGCTTATTGATTACTACCTTGTGACCTTGGGTGAGTCACTGAAACTTTTTAGGCCTCAGTTTTCTCATCTGTAAAATGAAGGGATCGGAATAGATGGACCTCCAAAGTCATATCTAGATCTGCCATCCTGTAAATTCAGTGTCTCTGTCCCTTAGTCCGCCCCAGCCTAACTTGTCACTTCCTTTCAGGCCTGTTGGAAAACCATTTCTACTCTTCATCAATCCTGTGTCGGCTGCAAATGGAATGACTAACAGGCAGAATGCAGACAGCTGAGCTGCCAGAAAGTGACTTACCAATGCTATCTGCTTTAACAATAGTTTAAAATAAATCTAAAATAATAGGAACAGTAATTTGTCTCTTTCTTTAGTCTTTCATGGGCACATTAATATGGATGTGGCAAGCAAGTTCCAAGTCTTGAATTGTGCTCATTAAGTCACAGCTGGCTGGGAGTACTTGTCAATCTGATTCTTTGATTTCCCTGAGCCTATTTTATAATAAAATTAAAATATGCTTCTCCTCTCCTCCATAAGAAGAGCTTCTTTGCACTCTGGGGAGGAGATACTATGCTCTGATGATGTTATTTTCTAGAAAGAAATGCATGTCTAATTTCTGTAATTAAAACATTTAATTTGGTGATTACCCCACAGAAAAAAAAATCCCTTGAATTAACACTAGTTGGGAAGATTCCATCCAGCTGTTTTAGCATGGATTTCCCCCCTTTCTTCCCCTTCCCTTCAGTTCAAACAGTTTTCACTGGGGACATTAGTCCACCTGCTGTGTGATGTCACCTGCTGGTCATCTGCCACCATTTCCTTGAATGGACGTGATACTGGACAAATGATTTTTGGTAAGGCTCAATTTTCTTAACTGAAATTCAGTTCTTAATTTCAAGAACTCAAGATTTCATTTTAATAGCATGTAAAATGCAAGGAAAAATTGTTAAGAAAGAGGGAGTCTGGAAAAGGGGGAGACAACACCTCTAAAAACAGATGCTGAATTTTCTTCTTTTAACTAAATTTTGGTTAGAATTTATAGTGAGAGGCAACTCTAATGGAAGGACCCTGAATCAGCTCAAGCGACTGATAACCATGGACCTTTGATTGGATGCAGATGAGCTCATTCTCTACCCAGGGAAATTCACCTGGGCATTCCCCTCGTTAAGTTGGGAAACGACAAACCCAAAAAGCGACGTGTAATTATGCTCTCCAAGAAGCAGCTAATTAATTCCCCCTTCCCCCACACCTCATCTCAGCCTCCACATCCCTAAGTGACAAAGGAAGTTGCCTAGACAGCTGCCATCCCCAGAGTGGAGCGTATAGGCGTGCTGAAGAAGACAGTGATGTTGAGCAGATCCGGGTTGCTCATCATTAGCCCTGCAGGCTTGCTTGGCCCCGGTTCTGATTTAAATGGATTGCGGGAGAGTCTCAGGCTCCCAGGCAGGGTGCCTGCCACAACTGCTCAGCTCACCGGATGGTTTGGTATCTGAATTAAAACTGCAATAAAGCTGAGCTAAGGGAAAGAATAATAATAATAACAAACAAACAAATAAACACCAAAACAAACAAACAAACAAAAAAACCCCACACCAGAAGGCAGGGGAAGCTGTGAGTAATCTCAATGCCAGCGGAGAATAACAAAAGCCATAATAGGGCACCGTCAGCCAGTGCGTAGGAGAAAGGGATATATCCTTTTGATAAGGGTTGCATGATTTCCGTTGTCTTCTTCCCATATTAAGCACAAGAAACCCATAGAATGAATGGCAGGCAGGGAGACAGAAGCCTCCATCCAGGATCCGGGTTGCTTTCTGAAAAAAAAAAGGGGAGGGGGGAGGAAAATGGCATTTCCAGATCTACGGGAGGAATCCTTCTCTGAGAACCTAAGCACATCAGTTTCCCCGGGGAGGCTTCCCCAAATGAGTCTGACATGGAGCCCGGTTTCCATTGAAAACTGCATCTATAAAACTGAGATTGCTGCACTCGGTGGGGCATTTGTGTTATGTGTCACTGTTATCAGGGACTGCACCAGGTGTGTGTGTGGCTCGCGCCTGGTGTTGTTATTGGTTCTGCCCTTGCTCAGACACCCGGTTTCGAACTCTATGAAGATACCCCAAAAGGCACAAACGAGACAAAGCTCATCCCCAGAGGGTCTAGGAAAGTGTTATTTAGAGAGAGACTGCGGATGTTTGAGTTCAAGAGGGGGAAAATCCTTTAGAATTATGTGACGAATTCCTCAGCAAAAACAAAGAGTTCTGCAACAAAAGAGTTGGAGACATTGCCTTCAGCACTGGTACGCAGAGCTGCTGATATGTCAAGATCCACACCGTCCGGAGGAGGCAGGCAGGGAGAGCACAGCTTAAAGCCTGATATCTCACCAGGAAGAGCGTGGCTGGGAGGGTGAGAGTGGGGAGTGGGTGCGGGGGGAAGATGGCTGGGGGAAAACGGTAAATATTCAATTAGTCATTCAGATTTGTGTCTAAGGAACCATATTGCTCAGTTATGAATTTCAAGAACTATTAAAATATTTCTCTAAGGGAGAGACAGGAAGCCGATGATTGGTATAAATGGAGTGTAGGTTTTCCTAGGGAAGGTTAAAATGGGGTAGATAAACAACGTGATAAAACTCAGAGGGTGACTGAGGGTGACCTTATTTGCATAAGGGAAGAAACCGTGTGGAGAATCCAGAAATAGCAGGCGCTAGGCTTGATCTGAAATTGTCACCCCTGGCATTAAAAAGAGGCTGGCATTAAAGTCGGGTAGGCCCTGAAACCAGCACTGACACCTCCATTGGGGTTTGTGTTTTGTGCCATACCTCTGCTCCAAGCATGCTTTTAATATGACTAGCAGATAGAGGAGGGGAGGGCAAAGGGAAGCCCATGGACCTTGGACACTAGATGGTTCCCCTTCTTTACTTCCTTCTAATTCTCAGAATTTGAGAGATGGACTTATGGTGAGGAGTTGGAAGGATCAATCAATCCAGTCAATCAACCAGTGTTTATTAAGGGCCCTCTGTTCATCCTGTAGCAGCAGTTGGGTGGCTGGGTGGGTAGAGCACTGGACCTGGAGTCAGGAAGATATGAGTTCTAATCGACCTAAGACACTAGCTGTGTGACCTTGGACAAGTCACTTAACTTCTGTTTGCCACTAGAGAAAGAAATGGCAAACCATTCCAATACCTTTGCTAAGAAAAGCTCATGTACAGAGGTCCACGGGGTACTGAAGAGTTGGATGTGACTGAGCAACATTCATCCCGTAATTGATGTGCTAGATTCTTAGGATACCAAGACATAAAGGAAACAGACCCTGCCCTCAAGGAATGCATATTCTATAGGGGAAACAACATTTACATATACAGGAATACACACAAAATAAATAAAAAATAATTTAAGTGGAGAGGCCCCGGTGGCTAGGGGAATAAATGGATGAATGAAAACGCATTTATTAAGTACCTGTTATATATCAAGCTCTACCTTAACAGTTGGAGATAAAAATACAAAAAGACAGTCCCTTTGTATGTCAAGGAACCCACACTCTAAATGAGAGAGACAACATATATGATTGGCTTCAGCTTTACGGCACATGGCAAGGTCAAAGGAGTTGGGAAGGGACTGGTCCACTACTATTGGAAAGGGGTGGTCAGAGAGGGACAAGAATTTTGGGTTTCCTCTGCCAGGAGTAGGAATGGGAAACCAGTGTCTAGCCAGGAGGAGAAATGAGAAGGGGGCATTGGCAGAAAGGTTGGGAGTGGGGTCTGGGTAGCCTGGAGCAGGAAATGAGAGGGCTTGGCACCAACTCTGACTAGGACTTTCCAGGTGCCATGAGGGCAACAAATGGCCTGAAGGGAGGGTGGGGTTTGAGCTAAGGTTTAACAGAAGCTGGGGGTTCTAGGAGGAGGGGATAAAGAGGAAGTGCATTCTAGGCATGAGGCACAACCTGTACTAAGTTATGCGGAGGGGAAGTGGCATAACATGTGGGGAGGTCAAGGAGAGGGCCAATTTGGCTGGAACAAGGAGTCTATGAAGGGGAATAATGTTTAATAAGCTTGGAAGGATAGGTTCGAGCCAGGTTATAAAGGGCTTTAAAATACCAAACAGATGAGTTTGTATTTGGTCCTAAAGGTAATAGGGAGCCACTAGAGTTTATTGAGCATTACATATACCTGCAATTACTGTGCCATCATCACAGAAGGGGAAATTTACTCTTCAATTAATTTCAAGAAGTATTTATTAAGTAACTACTGTACAAAAGTACACAAGGCACTGTGTTAGGCAATGGCCCCAAGGACCTTACATTCTCTTGAATTCTGTTAAGCCAGTGGTGACTTTGGGCCTATCACTGACTCAGGCTTTTTAGGGAGATAGTTTTTTTTTTTTTAATTTTTATTTTTTTCATCCAGGTGAACCTTAGATTTGGAGTTACTGAAATCAAAGTTGTTGCACTCTGGACCCACAGGCACTGCCAAAGTGTCTCTATGCATTTGTAGTGAAGGAATCCTGAAAAGTGGGTTCTTCTGCTAGCTCTCTGTTGTGCTTTGCTTCAGAAACTTAACCCAACTATTACCTCAGCCACTGGCTAAAATATTGCTTGTATCTGCCTAGGTAGAGGGTGAAAAGGAATTGTCATCAGCTCTCCTACCAGAGTTCTGAATGCTACTGAACTTGTTCTTTTTTGTTTAATTCATCCAGTGTTTACTGAGAACCCACAGTGTGCACAGCATTGTGCTGGGGGTAAGGTGGGGGAAGGAGTGGGATTTCTAGTTCTAAATGAGGAATTCTTCCCCCCAAAACCTAACCTGGTCAATTTCCACAGGAGGGGAATGAGTCTGTGGTGGAAATGTGCTAGAGGCTCTGGGATAAACAGAAGTGGTTGGATCCTTTGCTTTTAAGAAGTTAACACTGTAGTTGGGGAGTATCTCAGGGCTATTTCAGCATCTTGATGATTTCATCAGCTCCCATGGGATTGCTTACTATCTCTATGTAGATGATTCCAAGAACTATATATCTAGCCCTGATCTCTCTCCTGAAGTCCTGTCTCCATAATCTATTGCCTTTTGAATGTCTTGAATTGGTTTCCTGGTAGGCATCTCGAACTCAACATCCAAAATAGTATTCATTATTTCCCTCCATTCCCCACCTAAATTTTCCCTAATTTTGCAACTTTCCTATTACTGTCAAGGGCACCACCATCTTTCAGTCCCCCCGGCTTGCCACCCCAGAGTTGCATCCTCACTCTCACTTACCCCTTATATCTAATCTATTGCCAAACCTTGTTACTTCTGCATTCGTAACATCTCAGGCATACCTTTCTCTACTCACACAACCATGACCTTAGTTCAGCCCCTCGTCACCTCTTGCCTGGATTCTTGCAGTATCCTAAAGTGAGAAAATCATATTTCAATTTGCACCTCTCTGGAAGTGGATAACATTTTAAAATTACGAGTCTTTTGGAATTGTCTCCAATCATTGTATTGATCAGAGTAGCCAAGTCTTTCACAGTTGATCATTATAACATCGATATTACTATGCACAATGATCTCCCAGTTCTTCTCACTTCACTTTATATCAGTTCACATAGATCTTGCCATGTTTTCCAGAACAACCCCCCCATCATTTCCCATGGCACAATAGTACTCCATCACAATCACATGCCACAACTTGTTCAGCCATTCCCCAATAGATGGGCATCCTCTCAATTGCCAATTATTTGCCATCACAAAAAGAGCTGCTATAAATAGTTTTGTACATAGAGTTCCTTCTCCCTTTTCTTTCATCTCTTTGGGATACAGACCTTGTAGTGGTATTTGCAATATCCTTCTAACTGTTCTCCCTGCCTCAAGTCCCTCCCTTACTTCAGTCCATCCTCCCCTCAGCTGTCAAGGGGATTATCGTAAGCCTAGGTCTCATATGTCATACCCCACCAGAGATGATGAGCGCAATGACTCTCTGTTGCCCCCAGGATCAAATGCAAAGCCCTGTGTTTGGCATTGTTAAGCTCTTATTTGTTTGCCTTTCTTTGAATTCTCAGTGCTTGGCACAGTGTCTGCCACGTAGTAAGATCTTAATAAATATTTGTTAACTCTGTGATTTGGCTGCTTTCCAGTCTTTTTACGCTATTTTTCCTTTATGAACTCTATGATTCAGCCACACTGGCCTACTTGTGGTTCCGTGAAAAAAAATATTCCATCTCTCATCTCTGTGCCTTTGTCCTGGCTGTCCCCCACATTTGGAACATTCTGTCCCCTCACCTCTACCCCTTAGTTTCTTTCACTTCCTTTAAGACTCAGCTCATTTCCCACCTATTCCAGGAGGACTTTTCAGGTCTCCCCAAGTTGCTAATGCCTTCCCCTTTCAGATTGCCTTCCATCTACCCTGTATATATCTTGTATTTTCATAGATATTTGCATGTCATCTACCCTATTAGAATGTAAGCTCCTTGGGGCAAGGACTGTGTTTTTGGTCCACATTCCACCCCACAATTTTTGGGGGGCATATGCAGTGCTTTGCACAGAGTCTGAGAAGTACTAAGTACTTACTGACTTGACTTAGAGGAAGGAGTTTCTCACAAAAGATTCAGAATGGTCAGTAACTGCTTAAAGCAGTAAGACTGTCATTTGGATATGCTTTAATTCACAGGAGGGAAAATCTGAGACCTAAAATGAAAAATCTAGGGATAACAGGATGTGATAATAGGGGCATGGGAAAATTCAAAGTAAATCACCAGAGAGGGAAGCCTTAGGATCTGCACCATTCTTCAGATTGATTGCCCCTGAATTTGGCAAATCCTGTTTTGTTTTGTTTTGTTTTGTTTTTCTTCTGGGCTTTCTATTTCTCTTTCTTATTGCTGTGGAGGATGCTTGGATCCTTCATCACCTTCATTTTTTGGCAGTTTGGGAAGGAAGCTAAGGGTTACAAGTTTTATAGGGAGTAGAAACAGGTTTCTGCTCAGGTATATGGTACTGGCTTCCCAACTCTGATGTCACAGGCAGGGAGACATTAAGTATTGGTTAGGGGAAATCCCAGTTGTATAAGTCTGTGGCATGGAAATTTCCAGAAATGGACAGACTGGAGATATTAGGTAGGAGGAATGCCCACTGTAGGAGAACCTTATGGGTGTGAAAGAGCCCAAAAAACCAAAGAAGTTTTTGGAAGTACCATGGGAGATAAGCTACAATTATTGTACGTATGTGTTCAGACACACACACACACACACACACACACACACACACACACACACATATACATAATATACACATACACATATACACTAATAAAAATAGCATGGTATGGTGTAATGAATATTGGATTTGGAGTTTTGCTAGTTGGTACCTGTGTGACCTTGGTCAAGATCCTTTATTTTTCCTGGCCTTGGTTCTTCATCTATAAAAGATGGAGGCTGGATGATATTACCTCCAAGGTCCCTTCCAGTTCTGAATCTATTTCATCCTTTGAGTACATATTGATCCTTTGAAGTACATTTTTTTGCCAAAATAGGTGATCGTATGGGAATTTAGAGGTGAGAGAGGTCATTGTAGATTGGCACAGTTGTAGGTGGTAGGACTTGGGCTAGCTAAGCTTTGAAAGATCATAGGACTTAGCACTGTAAGGATCTAGTTCATCTAGTTCAGTCCCCTTATTTTGCATATGAGAAAACTGAGTTCCAGAGAAGTTGTGGCTTACCCAGGATCCCTTATTGTTACCAAATGGGTAGGATAATGTACATAGACTCTCTTTAAGGATACAGCATGACTCAGATGACCTATTATTATAGCTACCCAAACTTTGTCTCTCTGTGGTCATAGCTAAACTTAGGTAGACGTTTCCGAGAGATTTTGTGTTCCTGCTGATTACAGAATTTGACTCCTTCTAAGGGAGGGTCAAGTTCCATTATGAACATTTCATCATAAAACCCAGAAACTTATACATATTGAATATTTGGTCCAGTCCAGGTTACAACTGTGACGTGTAAAAACTCAAGAGATATATCTTCTGAGTAACTAGCCATTTTATTAATTATAGCTAGCAAATAATTAATAAAAGGATGGTCATTTGGCCATCTCTCATGGACTAAAGACCCCTCATGGCTGCCTCATGACACTTATGTGCCCTTTGGAAGAGTGGTTGTTCCTGATAGGCAGCAATCAACTCGGTTGGTTAATAATTAATAAGAGAATGAATATTATAATGAGAGGTGGGTCTATGCTAATGAGGGGCTGGGAGCATGGCTTTAATTATGTCACTCTACCCAGACCATCCCTAGCCTTGAACAATCTAGACAAAGGTTTACCCCTTCCTCACCTCTACCTCCCAAACCTAAGTAGAACACAATGGGCTTCCCCAGTTGGGTGGGGTTTGAACATGATTGAGAAGAAAGTTAATCCAATCTCATTATCATCAATGTCCTTCATATACTAGACTGGCCCAAATATTAAATATGCATAAGTTTCTGGGTATCATGATGAAGTTTTCAAAATGGAATTGACCCTCGGGTAGGAGGAGTCAAATTCTGTAATCAGCAGAAACTGCAAGAGGCTGATTTCTGAATAAGGAAATAGAAAGAGGAAAAACCTTAGTCCTAATTCAGCCCACTTTTATTATTTCAGTGGATTTCAGAGAACTAGACTCCCCAGGGTCCAGTTTTCTCCTTGAAATGGATGTGGGAGGTAGTGGCATAAAGAAGATCATTTCTCTCAATTCCAAGCGGAAATTTTTGGGGAAATAGGGGAAACAGTCCTATATCCCCCTCCTGTCATCTGCCTTCTTCCTTCACAAACTGGATCTTCTTTATGCCACTACCTCCCACATCCATCAAGGAGAAAACTGGACCCTGGGGAGTCTAGTTCTCTGAAATCCATTGAAATAATAAAACTGGGCTGAATTGGACCCTGTGGCCTGTGGGAGTAATAGCACCTTGCTCAAATACTGAAATGCTCAAATGGCGATGACTAACCAGAGAAACCACCTCCTATTTTACAATCACTGCCACAAATGTGAGCCACCTCCACAGTTTAAAAGCCTTTGAAAGATGTAAGGTTACAACTAAAGAAAGTTTATACTTGACTTGAACAAGAAAGGCAGAAGTTGTCAAAGAAAACCTTAAGTAGCACTTTAGACAAGAAGGGTAAATTCTAAATAATAATAATAATAATAATAATACTTAGGATAGAAATCGGAATGCCCAAGCAATAGTTCTGCTGCGGATACATATAGAATCACAGGTTTAGAGCATCTTAGAGGTCATCCAACCCTTTTATTTTATGGAAGGAGAGACTGGGATCTATAGAGGTTGAATGACTTTCCCAAGGTCACTCAGTAGTAAAAGGAAGAGGCAGAATCTGACCTCAAGTCCTCTTACATCAATTCCAGCTTTGGCTGACACAGGTCAGAGAAAACTCCGAGGCTGTGACTTGTCTGAAGTTGACTTTTATGAAGCAGAACAGGTTTCACTTAGAGTGGCTACTCAAAACCAAGATGAAATGGGAAAGTTATGTATTTATATCTCTTTCTTTAAAATTAAATTACATATATTTTTCAATGAACAAGTATCTATTTTCTTTCTCTCTCCTCACCCTGATAGATACTTTTTATGGTATTGAAAAGGTCCCTCTATGGCTATACTTTGAAGGTTTTTTTTATAAGCATAAGTAAGTGTTGTATTTTGTCAAAGGTTTTCCCCACATTTAGTGATATAATCAGTTTTGAATATTTTTGTTTTTAATATGATTATGTTGATTGTTTTCTTAATATTGAACCATCTTTGCATCCTTGATATACATCCAAATTGATTATGATGAATGATTTCTTAAAGATTTATTGTAGTCTGAGAGGATTTTAAATTTTTTTAATTGATATTCATTAATAGTATTGGTCTTTCTCTTGTGCTGTAGCCTTCCCTGGTTTGGTATTAGGACTATATTTGTTTTATAAAGGAAGTCTGTTAGAGTGATTTCTTGATTTTTTTTTTTTTTTTTTGGTGAGGCAATCAGGGTTAAGTGACTTGCCCAGGGTCACACAGCTAGTAAGTTTCTTGTGTCTGAGGTCGGATTTGAACTCAGGTCCTCCTAACTCCAAGGATGGAGCTTATCCACTGCGCCACCTAGCTGCCTCGATTTCTCGATTTTTGAGAATGACTCGTATAGTAGCATTGGAACTAATTAATTTTTTAAAAAGTTTGATAGAATTTTCTTATGAATCTATTAGGACCAGAAGCTTTTTATTTTGCTAATTTTTAGCTAGTTCTATTTTCTTTCTTGAGATTAGATTATTTAAGATATCTATTTGGTCTTCTGTTAGTAGCTATTTTATATATGCCTTCAAAAGAAGTATTCCACTACTTCTTTTCTGTTCTCAGTTTTGATAGTATATAACTATGAATAGTAGGTTCTGATAATTCTTTGTATTCTGATTTTGTTGTGATTTCATCTTGTTTGTTTCTTATTTTGTTGATTTGACTTTCTGCTCTTTTTAATCAGATTGACTAAAGGTTTATCAATTTTATTAGCCTTTAAAAAACAACTTTTAGTTTTATTGATCATTTCTATAGAATTTTTTTTGTGTCTATTTACCCTCTAATTTTTAACATCTGCTCTTTTGTGTTTATTTTAGGTTTTCTTGTTTGTTGGCTTCCAAATTTTAAGAAAAATGCATATTCAGTTCATCCTCTCTTTTTCTACTTATATATATATATTTATATGGATATAATTTTTTTCTGAGAACTGTTTTAGCTATGTCACTAAAATGTTGATCTTATTTTATTATTATTATTTTCTTTTACACAATTACTAATTTTTAAATTTGTTCTTTGACTTACTCATTATTTAGGATTTCATTGTTAGGTCTCCATTTGGGTCTGTGTGTTTTGTTTATACTCTCTAACCTGTTTACTATTTTTACTATGTTATAGTCTAGAAAGAATGTATTGATTATTTCTGCTTTTTAACAATTACTTGCAATAGCTATGTGACCTAATACATAGCTGATTTTTGTAAAACACCATAAATCTTTTAGCTCTAGTTTCTCGAATGATATGTTCAGTTCTACATTTTCCTTTTTGTTTCTGTTAGATTTGTATGAAACTAGGGGAAAGAACACACAAATCTCCTGCTGCTATTATATGATTGGCTATTTCTTGCAATTTAGTTCATCCTTCATGAATCTGGATTTTAAGGCATTTGGAACATATAAGTTTGTTGTTTGTGGTTCCTTTCAACATTCTCTACTCAACAGCTAACGTGATTTTTCCCAAAGTGCAAGTCTGACCATGTCAACCCCTACTCAGTAAACAGGAGTTATTTCCATGATAAAACATAGAATTCTTTGTTTGGCATTCAAAGCCCTTCATAACTCACCCCCTCTCCTAATCTTCCCTTTTCCCAGTTTGCTTATACTTTACACCTCTCCACATACTCTTTGATTCATTGACATGGGCCTCTTTGCTATTCTGTGAACATTCTATCTCCCAGTTCTGAGCATTTTCACTGACTGTCCCTCATCCCTGGAATATTCTCTCTCCTCACATCCTAATTAAAATCCCACCCTCTATAGGAAGCCTTTCCTAACCCCTCAATTCTAGTACTTTCCCTCTGTTGATTATTTCCTATATATCCTATATATATAACTTGTTTGTATATAGTTGTTTTCATTTTGTATGCATTTAAGTAGTCTCTAGACCTCTCACCATCCTGGTTGTCCTCCTAGACTCCTACCAGCCAACAAAAGTCTTTCATAAAAGTTCTGTATCCAGAACTAAACACACTATTTTGTGAACATAGTTGTTTACATGTTTTCTCCTTCATTGAATTGTGAAATCCTAAAAGGTAGGGACTGTCTTTGCCTTTCTTTGGGTCCCCAGTGTCCAGCACAGTGCCTCACACATAACAGGTGCTTCATAAATGTTTATTGACTGACTGAATGACATGGTATAGTTTCCTTGTTTCTCATTTTGTCTTGTCAACGTTTGTTTTTGTGTTGTCCGATAGTGTGATTGTAACTTCTGCTTTTTTAGATTTACCTGATGCATAGTAAATTTTGTTCCAGCTCCTCATTTTTATTCCATGTATGTCTTTCTTTCTTAGGCATGTTTTTGAAAGCAGCAGATTGTGGGATTTATGTTCTTATTCAATCTGTCATTCTTTTTAATTTTATTGGATTGTTTAGTCTATTCACATTTAAAGTTACAGAGTTAAGTTTATATTTCCTTCTATTTGTCTCTAATATTTGTCTTTTTTTTCCAGATTAGGATCTTATTTCCCTCTTCTTCTATAAAGATAGTACTGTGTTTCTTCAGTTAGTTTAGCTTACTCTACTTTAAAGCAACCCCTTTCCCATTGTCTCTCTTCTCTTCATCCTGAAGCCCTGACCCCTCCTGTTTGTTATCCTTTCTCTTGGTTTTGGAATTTTGCTTAACTTATAGTTTCTTTTCCCTTTCTTTTAATCTAGTTATCTAATCCTTCTCTTTCCCCCCTCTCAATTAAGTAGTAAAGCAAAATCTCCTCCCTCTTCTCCCCTTCAATTTTTGTTAGTTTTAAATATTTACTTTCTATACCTTTTAAAAAAGGATTTCTTTCTTTTGTTCTCTTCATTAACTCTTTTCCATTTCTTTCTGTTTTAGACTTTTATTCTTTGATTCATTGCTGTTGTCCCTATTTATCCCTTCTTTCGTTATGTATTCCTTATGGTATTAATACTTCTAAGGTGCCTATTTGGGGCTGTTTCTTCTTAAGCCATTCAGAAATGGCACACAATGATCTCTTCACAATCCTCTGGGTCCTCTGCCTATCAGGTATTGATTTTTCCCCTTTGTTTTGAAATATTTATTCATAGATGTCTGGAATTGTTTAGCTGATATGGAGATCCTATTTCTCTCTGTTACTAATACCTTTTTTTGCTAGTTTATCTCTTTGTGCTTGAGCTCCTGAGATTTTAGGAAATTTCAGTATTTTTTCCCTATTACTCACTTTCTGACTTTTCCTTTCATGTCATGGGGTTGGACCTCAAAGCTGTGTTAGTCTCTCCCCATACTAGGTGATTCACATTTCACTGGCTTCAGTCTCTGCCCCAAGGACCAAATCCAAATTAGACTACTTTTGTGCCCCCAAATCTTTCATACCCTAACTTTTTTCTCCATACTGTTCCTAACTATGCATCATAGGAATGCAGAGGCCCTACTCCAACCCCCTCATCTTGCAGATAAGTAAACTGAGGCTCAGGAATGTTAAGTGACTTGCGTGAGGCCACACAGGTAATGTCAGAGATGGGATTTGAACTCAAGTTTCTCTGACTTCAGAGTCAGTGCTCTGTCCACTGTACCATGCTGCCTGTAAAGATCTTTCTCTCTCTCTTCACCTATAGAATTCCTATCTATCCTTTAAAGCCCAACTGAAAGGCCACTTCTTCCAGAAAGTCTTTCCTGGTTGACTCTTGCTGAAATGACTTTCCCCCTTGGAGCTTACATAGCACTTTATTTTGCAATGCTCCAAAATACCTGTAATATTGTATATCATAGTCAATTATATTTAAGTCTTTGTCCCCAACTAAATTGTAAGGTCCATGAAAGGAAGGATTGTAAATCTAAGCTTTGTATCTGACCTAGCATCTAGCACAATGCTCTTCTCAGGGTTGGCAGTTGCTGGATATTTGTTGAATTAATGAATAAATAAATGTATGACTACATTAAAAACTTTTACCTATACAGCCAATAATATCAAGCAATTTCCTAATCCACATGGGCAAGAAATTACTCAATACCAGATCTTTCACTTTAAGGCAAAACCTTTTTATTTTCCTTCCCTTTCTGAGCTCTCCTTCCTTCAATTCTGCTTTCCGTATAGCTCTAAAATGCTCCAGTTTCAATATATCCATTACTTCTTTTCAATTATGCATAACCAATATCAATCTATCATAAGCAACTTCCAGAATTACAGGCACCTTATATAATCACAGGAACTCTGTCCCCAGATAGCCCAAACAGCTGGGTGTGGTGGTGAATGACTAATCCTTCCTACTGGGGGTTGCTGAAGCTGGTGGTTCTTCTGGGCTCAGGAGTTCTGAGCTTCAGTGGGTTAGGCTGATTGGATGTCTGAACCAAGTCTTACCCATATAATGAGTCCCTGGGAGCAGGAAACCACTAGGCTGCCGAAGGAGAGATTACACTGGCCTAGGTCAGAAACGAGCTGGTCAAAGCTCCCATGCCAATCCATAGTGAGATATAGTCTATGAATGGCTGCTGCAATTCCATCCTGGGCAAGATAGAGAAAGAAAGAAAGAGAAAGAAAGAGAAAGGGAGAGAAAGCAAGAAGGGGGAGGGAGGGAGGGAAGAAGGAAAGAAGGAGGAAGGAAGGAAGGAAATAAGAAAGGAAGGGAGAGTGGGAGGAAATTACCCAATAATGGATAGGAAAATGCTAGCAATGATGGTAGCTGTCTACCCCAATCTCGCTTACTCTAAAAAGAAGCCTGGTACTCTTGTGACACTATGGCCACTGGGGTCTATTCTTTCCTCAGTTCAGCTTGAGAATTATATGCTGCCTCAGGTCTATAAAAACTGTAAGTGGATGCTCTCTATGGCAGCTTAGTTCCAGCAGAAACCTGGAGAACCTGGAGAAGCAGAGGGATGTCAGGCCTCCTTCCCCCACTCCCTTTGTGTCGTTCATCATGACCTATTTTCTATAGACTTGCTCTTTTTTGGATTTTTAAGTACTCCTGGTGGTGATTCTACTCTGCTATCACGAAAAATTCCTGCTGACATTATAATTTTTCATTGCCTGGGCATCCTGGGCCTGGATTCTGAATCAGTAAGGTGCCCATTAGGTGACATTATTCAATTAGATGAATGTGTGATGACACTTTGTGCAAGGGTGTCAGCAGCACCAGAGTACTAATCATCCTGCCAGAAGCCTTGGGACTGGGTTTTGTTTTTTCTTTCTTTTTTTTTTTTTTTTGCTCATCTGAATTCTATTCCATGCCTACTTTAATGTGGGGATGGACTTTTTGTCCTGGTATAAAAATGGAAAGGGAAGCAAACATATTGGATGTTTGAATCAGTCTCCAAAGAAATCCTGAAAGGCTACCATTATGGGAAAGGTTAATAAAATTAAATTGAGAAGAGATCAATGTAAATTTCTATATTTGGGTTCAAAGTGTCAGTTGTACAAGTCCAGGATGGGAAATGATTTGAAGTTTTCAGTTGATAGAAACCCCAGAATGAGTCAATTGCTTTAGATGACCTCCCAAAATGCTGTCAGTCAAGAAATATTTATTGAACACCTACTACATGTGAGGCACTGTGCTAAGCCCTGAGAATACAAAGAAAATACAAAATACAAGGAAAAGCAAATGACAGTCCCAAATCTCAGGGAGCTCACAGTCTAATGAAGGAGACAACATGCAAAAAAACTATACAAATAGCTATATGGAATGCTGTGTTCAGTTCTGGATACAGAACTTTTAGGAAAGATATTTGTAAGCTGGAATGAGTCCGGGAGGGCAACCAGGATGGTGAGAGGTCTGGAGATTATGCTACTTAAAAAGAATGGTGATATTTAGGCTTGAGAAGAGAAGACTTGGGTGGGTGTTACATAATGATTTAATTCAATAATTCAATTCAATAAGCATTTACTTGGTACATAGTTTGTGTTGTGCACTGTGCTAGGTATTTCTAGGCATAAAAAGACAAAATATGAATATTGTCCTTGCCCTCAAGGAGCTTACATTCTACTGAAGAGAAACAACATGTTCACAAATAAGTAAATATAAAATATATGCAAAGCAAATATGAAGGAATTTGAAAGAAAATTGCCAAAAATTGGGGCAAATCATGAAAGGCTTCTTGCAGGAAGGGATGCAGGGATTCTGAGATACTGAAGTGAAGAAAGAGAGCATTCGAGACATGGGGGACAGTCAGTGCAAAGGCTCAAGGACAGTTGATGGAATCTTGTGCATGGAGAATAATATCTAGGTCAGTTTGAGTGGAATGTGGAGGTCATGTGGGAGTAATGAGAATTAGTCCTGGAATGTTAGGTTGGAGCCTGATTGTCAAAGGTTTTAAATGCCAAATGGGGGAATTGGAATTTTATTCCAGATTAATATGGAGTCACTGAAGCTGTTGGAGCAGAGGAAGAAGATTGTTTTGACAGATTGGCTAAAGGAGAGACTGGAAACAAGGTGACCCAATTAGGAGACTCTTGTGATAGATCAGGAAAGGCTGATGAGGGTCTGAACTAGGATGGGATGCAAGTGAAGAGAGAGGAGTGAACAGTAGCAAAATACATGGCGGAGGCAGAATTGGCAAGATTTGTCTACTGAAAGCAAAAAGTTGAGGAAGACTCCAAGACAGAGAGTGAGCTGAATCAGGATCTCCTGGCATGAGATAGTAGATCTAGAATCAATGAGTAGAAGTTTCATGGAGGCAGATTTAGACTTGGTTGAAAGGCAAACTTCATAATCATTAGAGCTATGTGAAATGGCCTGCCCCAGAAAGAGGTGGGTTCCCTTCTTTGGAGGTCCTCGGCAAAAACTGGAGGATGACTTTCTGGAAATGTTATAGGTGGGATTTTTGTCTGATATGGGTTGGGCTAGGTGTCTTGGGGGAGTCTCCCTAACTTTGTGATTGTGAGCTGCTATCCTCCTGAAGGTTCAGAGCTGTCATGGAGGTCATGTATAATTTCTCCAGAATGAACCACTTGGTCTCATTCCCTGGTCTATCAACAAAGCCACAAAAACCCATCACTCTCTCAGACAGCATGAATAGGCTTTGACACAGGCTGCTTCAGATAGAGGTCAGATTTCAGCAGGGCCATACAAGCTATTGGGTATACACTATTTGTTGACCACAGTGTGCCATTTTCAAACAGACAAGTAGAATGAGTCAACCAATCAATCAACCAAAATATTACATAATGTCTTTGTTATACCTCAAACCTATAACCGGCCTGGGCAAGTGGGTAAATTTGCCAAAAAACAATGCTGTTTACACAAGCTTAGGCGACAGGGCCCTGGGAAAATTGAACATTCTAGAAGGCATACAGCTTAGAGCCTTCACCTTTGTATCAGATATATGCTTGATGTTGCTCACTTGCTTAGACTCTTTGTCTTAGGGGTTAGGGGAGGGACAAATACCTTCACAATGAGTTTCAAAAGACTGTAGTCTCAGATCTGCCTGGAAGGGACTTCAGAAACCATCTAATCCAACATGTCCTATTTTATGTAAGTCCATGGGAATGAAGTGACTTGACTTGCCCAAATCACATAGATAGGAAGCATCAGGGTTGGAATGTTAACCCAGGTCTCCTGACCTCGAAGCTAACAGTCTTTCTTCTATACTACTTCAGCAAGACCCAACGGCCTTTTCACTATCATAGGGATAGGATGCCCAGTCAAACATGGTGACAGTAACGTTGTAGTACTTTGTACTTAGTAAGTGCTTAATAGATGCTTTTAAATTTATTTTCATTCATTTTTGCCAAGAGATTTTATTTGGTTGGCCATCTTCACCTACCAATGCAGTGACTATCACATATTTTGAATGACCCTTTTTATGGAACATTTCCCACAACACAATTGGAGCAATAATTTATCCTCTGTGATTGCTCAGTATGTGGTATGATCAATATTCTTCCTTTTATATATCAGGCCCATAGCCATCTATAGTCCCGGCTTTTCCCCAGCATCTGAATTCAGCAGCAGTGACATGTTAATTACATGTTGGTGGTCCACACGAATGGATCATGAGTAACAATGCTACATGCAGAGATGGCAGCACTCTCAGTGTGCTAAATATCTCAGGAGGAACGTTGGGCCTGTGTCTTGCTAATCCTCACCCCAGTTTAGTTGAGAATATAGGATCATAGGATGGTATGGTCATAGGGTCATAGAGATCTAATGTTAATCCCAACCTCTTATTTTATAGATGACTAAAATGAGGCACAGAGAGAATAAACAACTTGGCCATGGTAATGATAATAATAACTCCTATTTACAGAGTACTTTAAGGTATGAAAAGTACTTTCCTCATAACAAGAACACGAAGGAGGTAGCACAAATATCATTGTCCCTCTTTTGTAAGTCAACAATCATTTAAATACTTACTTTGTGCCAGGTATTGTGCTAAGCGCTGGAGACACAAATGGAATGAAAGATAGTTCCTGCCCTCAGAGAGCTTAAATTCTAATGGAGGAAGATAACACATACTTCAAGCTGAAAAGGAAGGGAAAGCAGAATGGTACCTATGTGGGGCTATGGTGAAGAAATCTAGAATTAGGAGTGGACCCCCAAGAGGAATGAAGATGAGGAATCTGAGGCTCTTAATGCTAGGGCCAATGTGTTATCCAATGCATACATGGCATTGCCTTTCAAGTCACAAGGAGCAGAGCCCAGTTAGGAAACAATATATCCTTTTAGACCAGGGTACATTACTAGTGGATAGAGTGGATAGAGTGCTGGGCCTGGAGTCAGGAAGATTTCTTTGTGAGCTCAAATCCGGCCTCAGACACTAGTTCTGTGACCCATGGCAAGTCACTTAACTGTGTTTACCTCAGTTTCCTCATCTGTAAAATGAGCTGCAGAAGGAAATGGCAAACCACTCCAGTATCTTTGCCAAGAAATCCCCGAACAGGGTCATGAAGAGTCAGACACAGCTGAAATGACTGAACAACAAGATTTGGAACAGCTGGGTGGTGCAGTGGATAGAGCGCTGGGCTTGGAATCAGGAAGACTCATCTTTCTGAGTTTAAATCTGGCCCCAAACACTTACTAGCTTTATGACTGTGGGCAAGTCACTTAACCCTGTTTGCTTCAGTTTCATCATTTATAAAATAAGTTGGAGAAGGAAATGGCAAATCGCTGTAATATCTCTGACTCCAAAAGGGGTCATGGAGAGTTAGACACATCTGAAAAAGTACTAAACCACAACAACCACACATTGCCAGTAAGTTTCTTTCTGTTTGTTCTCAAGTATAAGTGAGATCTCACATTGCACTGCTGCCTCAAGTAAGAGTCTCTGAGCTAAGCCTCACTCATTGCAGAATGCTGACCTGTTGGTGGAATACCAGACTCCATCCCCAATGTCATCCATGCACCCTGACATTATAGAGCACTGTAGCAAGTGAAGATGTCTGGCTGGTGCAGCCTGGTGGAAGATGCAAAGACACTTGTCAGCTGGTAAATAGACCTGTGGGAAATCATACTCAAAGTAGGCAATAATTGCATGTGGAATGACTACTTAGAGACCTGGCAGCAAGAGACTATGCTGAGACACTGGCCAAGTGCAATTCTACCCAGATGCTCTGCAGACATCAGCTTGTGCTTGAATGAGAGTAGGTGATAGTTTCAACCTCAACACAGTCCCTGGGAGTGTCAGGGAGTCATGAGTCTTAACCCTCAGAGTTGCAGTTCTTTTGTGTCTCTCTCTGAAGGTTTGTTTGGCTTGGCCAGACACCTAGAAAATATGCCCCGTGTTTGTATCTCATTGGGAAAATAGATTAGGGGAGTTTCATTAATCTTGTCTGTCTGGGACAGGAGTTCTTAACCTGGGGTCCATGAATAGATTTCAGGGAATCCATGAATTTATATGGGAATATATGTGTATGTGTGTGTACACATACATACATTACATATAAACTGTTATATATAAATATATAAATTTATGTAACTATATACATATATTTATTTTAACATTTCCTTCAATTATTTTAAAACATTAGGTTCCAATTAGTGCAAATAATGACTCCCCTGAAGAGGTCACATGTGTGCAAATTCATACTATTTAAACTTATAGTTGTGTAAAATATGGTAATTGGTTCTAGCCCAGTAGAAATATGCAGTGTGAACTGGAATAATGCAACCACTGATTCTCACTAATAGGTACCCATCTGTATTGTGAGAAGGGGCCATAGGCTACCCCAGACTGCCTAAGCGATCCATGACACAGAAAAGAATAAGAAGGCTGGGTCTAGGACTAAAGGACCAGTGTAGTCAAGAGTGGACTTACAATATCACCAAAGGCAGGGGCGGAGAACCTGTGGCCTGGAGGCCACATGTGGCCCTCTATGTCCTCAAGTACAGCTCTTTGACTGAATCCAAACTTCACAAAACAAATCCCCTTAATAAAAGGATTTATTCAGTAAAAGGTGGACTCAGTCAAAAAGCCACACCCAAGGACCTAGAAGGCCACATACGGCCTTGAGGCCACAGGTTCCCCACCCCTGAAGGAAAGACAAATAACCAGCTTTCCATTTCTGGTTACATGCTGCATACTTGAAATACCTTTACCAAGGCAATCCTCTCTCCTTAGAGAGCTAACTGCCGCAGAGAAGTCTGGGTTTCTAACCGTGGGGACCAACAATAGAATGCTCCTATCCAGGGAGCTCAGATGATAAGTCAACTGTATCCTGGGCCCCTTAATGAAGCCCCTGACCCTAGGCAGGACACATGAAACTCTAGTTCATACCCACTCTCTGTGAATGCTTTAATTCCCTCAGAAAATCATTCTGCAAACTCAGCTCAGATTCTCAGTGCCAGCACACCACTGGGAAACTCAGGGATTTGCAGAAGGTGTTTATATGAAGGTAATAGCCAACAGCAAGTGGGACTCATATGTTGGTTCTTAAAAGTGTCTACTGTAAGGTGAATGGCCAACTAACACATAGGGGTCCTGAAACCTCCCGCAAAATGACACCTGAGAGAATCGGGATAGGCTTAGATGGTTATTGCCAAGTTTTGTTAACTCAGACCAATCATTAACCTGACTCAATTCAATTCAATTTAACAAATACTTTGTGTTATTTATGCCCAAGACTTCAGGTAGTTTACCAAAGCCTGGGATACAAATTTCTCAAGGAAAGCACACAACACAGGGAAATCTGGGAAAAACAGACCCTTGAGGATTCTTTGCTCTGTCCCAGAGGTTTTCCCTGGTTCCCTCTGCCTCGTTCTTTCCCAGACTGCTTCATAACCACAGCATAAAGGACCAGCCCATAACAACACATCATTCCAAAGCCACTTTTGTTGTTGCCCAAAGGCAGACTCGGAAAAAGAGGCCACTGCCCTCACTGGGGTTACTAGCAGCAGCTGCTGCGATCTGGCTTTCTAGAACAATTGCCTCAATTCTTTTGATTGTGCTAACATAACTGCTTCATTTTTTTCTCCCCTTCTGAGAGGTGGAGCTTCCTGGCCTCTTTATCATTTAGCACTGCCAACCATGGTTATACAGGTAAAGTGGTGATAATAATAGCACCTACTTTGTGTTGTGTTCAGTATCAAATGAGATAATATTGTAAAATACTTACCACAGAGCTTGACACATAGTTATAAAAATTTTTTTAAATAGCCAACATTTATAAAGTGCTCACTATGTACCAGGCATTGTGCTAAGTGTTTTATAATTGTTTTATCACTTGGTCGTCACAACAACCCTGAAAGTAGGTGCTATTATTATCCCTATTTTACAAATGAGAAACTGAGGCATCCAGAGGTAACTCGACTTGCTTAGGGTCACGCAGCTAGTAACTGTCTGTGATCAGATCTGAATTTAGGTATTCCTGACTCCAACCTCGGCGTTCTAACCATTGTGCTGCCCCAGAAGGTATTATGTAAATACTTATTCTCTCCCTTTCCTTCCCCTATATATATATATACAGGAAAATCCAGGAATATGGCTAGGTAGAAGAGACATAAACCTTGTCTCTGGGCTGAGCTTTGTTTCTGTGCCATACATCTGGGTGAATAGAAAAAAAAGAAATTTACCTGATAACTTTATTATATATTTAAAGGGAATAGCAAGGTCTACATAATAGATCTTCAGTTTCATGTAGAATCATCTTTTTTAAAAAGTTATTATACTATGTTATAGATATGTTTATTTTATTCCATAAATTAAAAATAAAACACATTTTTTAAAAATATTGGTCTATAATTTTCTTTCTGTGTTTTATCTTTCCCTGATTTAACAGGCTGATTCTAAAAGGAAACAGTAATGTTCTTCCCTGTACCCAAGGGAAGACTTTTGCTGGAGTTGTGAGTTGTCCTCTTACACGTTTGCCCCGGCCACATGTTCTTTTTGTGTGTTCCCACTTTCACATGTACTATAGCCATATGGGTTCTCTATGCATGTCTATTTTCATGAGTAAGTTCCTACCACAGATGCTTCCTATCTATGTCTATCCTTCCCATTGATGGTGTGTATTTGTGAGAGATTGAGAAAATGCTGTTCTAGTTACTTTCTTTTAATGAGATTTAAATAATGCCTTTGTTTTTAATTGTATCCTCTGGCTAACTAATACAGGTTATACATTTTTGGGGAATTGTGAGTTATGTTTTTGAGTGAATATGGATCACCGAGTACCTTGAACCTGGAGTAGCCTGGTCTAGCGGATTCACTCCATGAATTGGGGAGGGCATGGCCCCATGTGCTACAAGAAGGTGACTAGATAACCCCCAAAGACCCTTTCAAACTCTGATTCAATGAGTCTCAATGTGTTTTGTGGGTGCTTCTGCCAGCACCAACAATAGCCATACATATACAAAATGGAAACTGATTCTCCTACTCAAGAAGGTCAAAGGGCTGGAGGAACAACTCTGTGATATTACCTATTTCTTTTTTCCTACTGGTTTTTTTTTTTTTTTTGTACCAAGGAGAATAATCATCAGATTGAGAAGGATATTGAAAGAACTTGTGGGTATGATTGATGAGATGCTGTGTGAAACCTTAAAAAAAATCTGGTAAATAGGAGATATGCCACAAGACTACAGACAGGCAAGTGTCCCAATTTTAAAAAAGGACAGAAATATGGAGCCTTCAAATTATGACTCTCCAGACTAAGGGCTGATGAACTTAAGGATTTAGAAAAAGAGCTGGTGATTATTAAGAGCTCATGTGCCTTTGTGAAGAATAGGTCATGACTTGGATGAAGGAATAGATATCACCACCATTAAATTTGTATATAAAAGGAATCTGGGGGGCTAGCTGATATGTTGGATGACAGAGTCAGGATCTAAAATGACCTCAGCAGGCTAGAATGGTAAGTTGCACCTAGTAAGAGTGAATCCAATAAGGATCAATCCAAGTTTTTGCTTGGGTTTCAAAAATCAACTGCATTAAGTACAAGGAGCCAGTTTATAGTTAATATGGGAAAAGGTCTGGGTTTTTTTTAGTAGAGCATAAGCTTAATATGAATCAAAAATGACGTGGTAACCAAACAACTCTACTTTAGTCCACAGGGAAAAGTATGAGGCTAAAGGAAGCAATGTGCCACGGGTAGGTAACATATGGAACATTGTGTTCAGTTTTGGAAGGCAAATTTTAGGAAGAGTATTGATTGACGAGCAGAAAAGTATCCAAAGGAGGATAGCCAGAAAAATTGGGCAATTACAGACCATACTCTAGAAGGATGAGTTGATAGAACTGGGGATGCTTGGAATGGAGAAGACTTAAGGGGGAACAGGATAGCTATCTTTTAAGTACTTCAAGGACTATTCTTAGGAAGGAGATTAGACTTGGTGTGACCCCATAAAGCAGAACTAGGAGAAATGGGTGGAAGTTAGAGACAGATTCACAATTAATTCTTAACATTTCTTGGCTACGTTTTGTGTCTTGGACCCCTCTGGCAGTTTGGAGAAACCTAAGGACTCCCTTCTCAGAATAATATTTTACAAATTATTATTTATTTTTTAGCATTCTTTATAAATTTTGAGTTCCAAATTCTATCTCTCCTTCCCACCCCTCTCCCACCCATTGAGAAGGCAAGCAAAATGATGGCAACTATACATGTGAAATCATGCAAAAGATATTTTCATATTAGTCATGTTACAAAAAAAACCAAGAAAAATAAAGTGAGAATTCTTTACTTCACTTCTCACTAAGAGTTCATCAGTTCTCCCTCTGGAGACAAATGGCATTTTTTCATCATGAGTACTTTGGAATTGTCTCAGATCATTGTATTGATCAGAGTAGCTAAGTCTTTTACAGTTAATCATCTTTACAATATTGTTATTACTGTGTACAATGATCTCCTGGTTCTGCTCACTTTGCTTTGCATCAGTTTATGTAAGTCTTTCCAGTTTTTTCTGAAACCTTCTTGCTTATCATTTCTTATAGCACAATAGTATTCCATCACAATCATATACCACAATTTGTTCAGCCATTCCTCAGTTGATGGGCATCCCCTCAAATTTCCACCACAAAAAGAGCTTCTATAAATATTTTTCTACATATGGGTCTTTTTCCATTTTATTTGATCTCTTTGAGGTATAGACCTATTAGTAGGGGTCAAAGGGTATGCATAGCTTTATAGTTCTTAGGCTATAGTTACAAATTGTTCTCCAGAATGGTTGGTCTACTCTGCCAACAATATATTAGCTTACCTATTTTCCCTCATCACACCTCTGGGATTTATCACCTTTTTTTTTTTTTTTTTTTTTTGTGAAGCAATTGAGGTTAAGTGACTTGCCCAGAGTCACACAGTTAGTGAGCGTTATGTGTCTGAGGCCAGATTTTAGGTCCTCCTGACTCCAGAACCAGTGCTCTATCCACTGTGCCACCTAGCTCTTCTAGATTTATCACTTCTGATAGGTATGAGGTGGTACATTAGAGCTGTTTTAATTTGCATTTCTCTAATCAAAAGTGACTTAGAACATTTTTTCATGTGACTATAGATAGTATTGATTTCTTCTTCCTTTGTTGTCATTGTTCTGACAACATTTGTGTTTCATTTGGGTCTGACTCCATTTGGGTTTTCTTGGCAGAAATGACTTGCCCAAGGTCAAACAGCCAGTTAGTGTCTGAGGCCAGATTTGAAGTTAGGAAGATGAGTCTTCTTGACTCCAGGACCAACACTTTATCCACTGTGCCACCTAGTGTGATGTCCTTTGACAATTTATCAATTGGAATGGTTCTTATTTTTTTATGAATGACTCAGTTCTCTATATATTTGAGAAATAAGGCCTTTATCAGAGAAACTTTCTGTAAAAATTGTTGATATTACTTCATTGTCTATGGTACATTTTTATTGTAGTTTCCCTGATTATCCCTTTTAATTAGGGTCTAATTTTGCTTTAGGGCAACTAGATGACACAGTGGATAGAGCACTCTACCTAGAGTCAGGAACACCTGAGTTCAAATCTGGCCTCAGACATTTACTAGCTATGTGACCCTGGGCAAGTCACTTAACCCTGTTTGACTCAGTTTCCTCATCTGTAAAATGAGCTAGAGAAGGAAATGGCAAACCACTCCAGTATCTCTGCCAAGAAAACCCCAAATGGGGTCATGAAGACATGACTGAAAACTTCTGAGCAACATTTTTGCTTTCGCTTTGTCTGAAATCATTGTACCTTTACCATTTTCTTTTACTTTAGCTAAAACATATTAGATTCTGCTGCAGCCCTTTATTTGAACTCTGTGTCTGTCTTTCTGTTTCAAATGTGTCTCTTGTAAACAATGTATTGTTGGTTGGTTTCTAATCTATTCTGCTATCTACTTTTATTTTATGGGTGAGTTCATCCCATTCACATTCACAATTATGATTACTAACTGTATTTCCCAACATCTGATTTTCTTATGTTTATCCTTCTCTATTTTTATCCTGTCCTTCCTCAAAAGTCTGTCTTGCTTATGACTACTGCTACCTTGAATCTGCCCTCCCTTTTATCATCCCCTCCCATCTCTCTTATCCTCTTCCTCTCCTATTTCCCTACTAGGTAAGTTAGATGTCTGTACCCACCTGAATGTGTATGCGTATTCTTCCCTCTTTGAAGTGAATGTTGAAAACTAAAAATAAATTAATTAATTAAAATTAGTAAAATTTTAAAAAAAGAAATGATGAGCTGGTTGGTTTTAGAAAAACATAGAAAGACTTTAATGAAATAATGAAGAGTGAAATGAATAGAACTAAAAGAACATTATATGCAGTAACAGCAATATTGTTTGAAGAACAATTGTGAATTACTAAGTTATTTTAAATATTATAACACTCAGATCAACTACAAAAGACCTATGAAGATACTATCTATGCCCAGAGAAAAACTGATAAATAGAATATGTATGTCATGGTTTTACATATATGTGTGTATATGTATGTATATAGACATATTGTGTATGTGTGTATGTATGTATGTATATATGTATGTGTATATACACATGCATGCACACATATCTCTGTCAAATGGTGGCCTTCTCTAGTGTGGGGAGGGAAGGGAGGGAGAAAAAAATAAAAATAAAAAGTTCACAGCAGAGAACAAAAGAAAACTTGGATGGAAGCACAGAAAAGCAGGGTAGTTTTGAAAACAATGTGTACTATTTATCATAGTTTTTTTTAAGTATACAGTATGAAATGGAGATTCACAGTTTCGTATTGAATCCTCTTTTTATGTTCTGCTGTATACATGGAGATGCTTTTTTCTTCTTTTTGTATTTAGGTTCAAAATGAATTTTAAAAGTTTTAAGGAACATTAAGTTCCTTATTATTAAAAATTAAATTAAATTAAATTGGGTTCTGCTGATCTGGGGGTAGGGAAGCATTGTCCCAAATTTCAGACTTTTTCATACTATTTTAAGAGTCAGTTTTGGGGTCTGCAAGTTTTTGGTGCTTCCAAAGTGGCGTGATCTGGGGAGAGGTGTAGTCACTGATCTTTTGGTCGGCATTCTGATCTTTACCCAGGAAGGGTTCCTGCTCCCCTGAAGCTAAAAACACTAGCACTCCTCTTGGCCCTGGAACTGTGTTCCGGGCCCCTCCTTACCTGTAACCACAGGCTCTAGTATTCCTCTCCACCTTGGAACTGGGACCCAGAACTATGTATGGGCGATAGAATTGCCAATCATCACCAGATGTATCCAGTGCCAGCAAAGGATCAGTCCCCTGTAATCTCTTTCTGACCAGTTGTCTGACCACCTTACTGTGTCTGGGAGGAGAGCTCCTGAAGCTGTTGATGCCTCCAAGGCCCACTGCTGGTGCTGTCTTCACCTGTGTTCTGGCTGGCTCCCTCCCCAAAAGACCCCTCTTGCCAACCTCCTAAGTTGTCTTAGGCTGGAAAATTGTCTCCCTCTGACTTTTTGTTGCCTCTGCCACTCCAAAATTTGATTTGAGGAGTTATTTAAAGTTGTTTGGAGAATTTTAAAAGAATTCAACTGTGTTGCTACATGTCCTCCACCATCATGACTCCTAGAATAATGATTTTTAAATGCATAAAATAAAATATATAGGATTACAAAGGAACCAATTACATTGAAATATAGTTATCAACATATTTTTAAACAATAATTTCACAGACCCCTTGAAATTTATCCACAGATCCCTTAGGGTTCATGGATCCCAGGTTAAGAACCCCTAAATTAAAGTCATCTAAAAGTCAAATGGGGGGTTTAGGAAAGGAACTGGCGATCATTAAGAGCCAGTGTAGTTTCGTTGAGGTCAAGTCATGACTTAGATGAAGGAATAGATGGCACCCTCACAAATTTGCATATAAAGGGAAGCAAGGAGGGCTAGCTACCATGTTTCATGACAATTTCATCTTGGGCTGAATTGAGAAGCGTGTAGATGAGAGAGCAGGTTCTCCTTCACTGGAGTTCTTCAAGCAAAGTCTGGATGATGTCTTGTCAGGGATATTTTTGAGGCATTTCCTGTTTAGGTTTGGATTGACAAGATGTCTTCTGGGGTACCTTCCAAATTAAAAATTTTAAGATTCTGTAATACTGATTGGGAGAATCAAGGAAGTCTTCATAAAGAGGTGATACTTGAGTTGGACTTGGAAACATGGATAGAAATTCAACAGGAAAAGAGGGAGAGGGGGGCATTCTTGGCACTAGGAACAGTGGAAGCAAAGGTATGGAGGTAGGAGATCTTGGTGTGTATTTAGAAAGTAGCTCACTTTAGTTCTCTCTCTCTCTCTATCTTTCTCTCTAGCACAATGAGATGTCTGGTAAGATGGTGACAGATTATCAAAGCCTTTGAATGCCAGGTTAGAAGAATTTTCTCCACTAGGCCACATAGGGAGCCACTGATGAATTCTGACTAAAGAAGCAACATAACCATGTCTATGAGTTTATAATCTGTCAACAGAATCACTGCAGAAGGCATCTAGTGCAACCTGTACCTGAACAAGAATGCCCTCTACAACACACCTCCTAAGGGGTCACCGTAGCCTTTTCTTGAAGACCTCCCAGGGAGGAGGAATCTATTACCTCTTGGTGTAACCCATTACTCTTTTAGAGAGCTCTAATTATTAGGGAGTTTTTCCTTATATAGAGCAGAAATCTGCCTCTCTGCCCTTACACTGATCATGGAAGGATGAATTTCTAGCAGGGCAGAGAGTGGAGGTAGAAATATGTTTTAGAAGTCCACTGTCATAGTCTGGGAGGAAAGTGAGGGGCTATACTGGGGAATGGCCAAGGAATAGAGCAGGCAGGCTGCCCCTCTGAGCTTCTCCCTGCAATGAGTTTCTACTCTGGGTTTTGGTCTGTATCTCAGTGATGTCAGTCTGTTTCAGATTATTTCAATCAAGCTCCTGGAAGAGAAGCTTTTCAGTGACTTTGCAAGTTCTTTTTTTTTTTTTAAAGGGCCAGATGAATTCTATTAAAAATCCAAAATAATATTCATCAACAGTCATTTCATAATTATGAGCAAGTAGATTTCCATATAGCACATATCTCTTCTCTAAAAGAAAGTGCAAGACAAACAAGGTTGTGTTGAATTTTTAAGATAACCAAGCACCAGTGTACTTATCTATCCTCAGTTCCAAATGTGTCAAGGCTCTATGGGCTTGGATGGCTTCCAGAGTTTTAATAGTAAGAAGAAAAGTACCATGTCTTTTTTCCTTTCCCCCTTCTCTCCCTATTTTATTCTATCCCATATCTCCAGAAAGTACTGGGAATCTCTAAGCCACTTCCCAAGTCAGTCCTACTGGAATCACAGTCCCCAGATTCATCTTCCTCTAGGTGTGACCAAAGAGAAATTATCCAAAAAAATTGAGTAGATTTTTTTTTGTCCTATAGGAATGCTGCAGGGATCTGAGCAAATCTACAACTAGGAATATTGTGTGTGTGTGTGTGTGTGTGTGTGTGTATGTATTTGTGTCAAACATAGAACACTAAGGGAAGCTTAGGTTTTGTATTTCCTCTTTGCACTTTAAATGGGGGCCCAAATTAATTCTAACATTAAGAAGTTCTAGCTAGAATGATCCAGCTCTGTGTTTTGTGTGAAAGTTTTGACCTCAGCCCATGTTCTCTGGTTTGACTTAGCAAATAAAATGCTCTCAGCAAAATGAGTGGTCCTGGCCATATGTGAAAAAGAAATACCCTCCCCCACACCCCTCAAAAAAAAAAGAGAAAGAAAAGAAGAAAAATCTTTCAAGAGGGACTGGTGGTGTTCATTAGGAGAAGGAAATATCAGTTTTCAAGCAGAGCTAGGGGCTTAAATCACTGAGCACCCACTTCAGAAGTGGTTCTGCCAATCATATGGTGAACGAAAACCAAATGAATGGGAGATTTGTTGCAAGGCAGAAAATTAAATTACGCTTACAGTCACACAATGTAGAGCAGATCAAACTTTGTGTGGACGATGATGGAGTGTAGTGTAGGGGTGAAATATGGCAAAATCTAACTTTCAAACTGACTCCCTTTCTGTTCATTTTTAAATAGTGACTGAATACCTAGTTCACTCTAAAGGGCCACAAGTCATTTTTGAAGGAGACAAGGAGATGCATTTTGCAGAAAGGTCTCATTCAGCCTATAATCTTGTGTTAACTTGTAGCTATCATTTAGATAGAAGACATTCATTCTTCATTGGATAAACACAGCTGGATTTGTGTAGGTGTGATTGGCTCTGTAAAAGATTAATACGTAGCCACATTTTTAGTGTAGAAATTCCCTCTTCAAATCAATTGAGCTATAGCAGTTGACAATAGAAAGCCTCCTTTTAACCTATGTGCAAAGGGATACGTGACCTTTTAGGTCTAAATTCAATTAATCAATAAACAAGCATTTATTAAATGCCTATTATGTATGTGGTAGGAGCAATAGGCTAACCTTCCTATCACTCATATTAAGCTAGTTTTCATTTAACAGGTATTGAAACCATTTGAATATTGGTTGGTTCAAGCTGACCTTCTTGGTCAACTGAGTATAAAGCAAGCCCAAGAAGCAACAGGGGCATTCTGATGCTTGGCTGGTTTGGATGATGATGGGTCATGTAGGCAAGGACACTTCACTTAACTGAATCAACTGCAGGTGTCTTCAATGTCAATCCCTGTTGAATATTCCTCCTACTGCCATGGCCAAGCAAATCTCTTTTTCTTAATTATTGAATGACTTACAGACATCTCATTTTGTTCCAATATTGAGCCTAAAGTACCAGGGGAATGGACAGAATCAGGCCCATCCCAGAATAGTGTGTCAAGAATTATGCTAGGCTCTGGTATTTATAAAACCAAAAATAAGAAAGTCCCATTCCTGTTCTTCAGGACCTTACATCCTTATTTTTTTTACTTAAATTAAAAAAAATTTACATCACTTTTTTTCTGAAAATATCTCTCCTTTATCTAGAAAGTCATAGATTTTAACAAAAACTAAAGGAAAAAAAAGAGGGAAAAAGAGCAACTCAGTAAAACTAGTCAATACATTATTAACTGAGTCTGATGATACGTGCAGTGTTTCATACCCATAGTCCCCCACTTCTGCAAATAGGGAAGGGAGATGCATTTTTTTCCATCTCTTTTTCAAAGTCAAGCTGAGTCATTGTAATCACACATAATTCAATGGTTTTTTTTTTTTTGTAGTGTTGTTCTTAAGAGGGGAGAGGGGAAAAAAGCATTTTTGTTCAGTTGTTTCAGTCGTCCAACTCTTCGTGACCCATTTGGGATTTTCTTGGCAAAGATACTGCAGTGATTTGCCATTTCCTTCTCCAGCTCATTTTACAGATGAGGAAATGGAGACAAATAGGGTTAAGTGACTTGCCCAGACAGCTAGTAAGTGTCTGAGGCCAGAAAAAAGCCATGCACAAATAAACACAAAATACGTAACAAGAAAATACAAGATAATTTTTTTTCAGGTGGCATTAGCAACTAGGGCATCAGGAAAAGTCTCATTTAGAAGGTGGTGATTGAGATAACCTTTGACAGAAGATAAAGGATGAGGATCCAGACCTATGTATGGGCAATAAAGTTGCCAACCATCACCAGCTGCACCCAGTGCTAGCTAAGTGGTGCAGTAAATAGAGTACCAGGCCTAGAGTCAAGAGGGCTTGAGTTCAAATTTGGCCTCAGACACTTACTAGCTCTGTGACCTAGGGCAAGTCACTTAACCCTGCTTGTCTTAGTTTCCTCATCTGTCAAATGAGCTGGAGAAGGAAATGGCAAATTCCAGCATCTTTGCAAAAAAACAAGACAAAACAAAACAAAACTCAAAAAATTGGGTCACAAAAAGTTGGACATGACTGAAATGACTGAACAACAAAGACAGATTGATGACTGTCTGCTCCCACTGGTTGATTTAATACAGGCACCTGATCTGCTTAGCACATTGAAACTTAGAGCTTAGGAGCTCAACCAATCTATCAGCCTCAGTCTTCCTGGTAGCAGGGATTATACAGGCATGCACCATTTTTTTGACCTCACTATCGTTACTGCACCTGAAGTTGGATTTCTGTACATGATCTTGTAGATAACAGAGGATTATTCAGCTAAGTGGTGCAGTGGATACAACACTAGGGCTGAAGTCAGAAAGACCTAAGGTTAAATCCTGGCTTCAGATACCTATTAGCTGTGTGACCCCAGGCAAATCATTTGACTCCTGTCTGTCCTCAACTGTAAACTGGGGATAATAATAATAGCATTTACCTCACAGAGTTGTACTGAAGATCAAATGAAAAAATATTTGAAAAAGTACTTAGAAAAGTGCCTAGCACATAACAGAACCTTCATAAATATTCCTTTCCTACTCCTTCCCTTCTTCCTTGTGCCTAACATTTACATGAGTTTCCTTGGCCTGAATAAGGTAATTGCTGATCAAATGTACATCGACAAATAATACCAAATGAGAAAAACCTGGAAAATACTTTGTAGAAAAAGTCTTTCTAAGGAACCCCTAATGATAGTTTCCCAATGTTGTTTAACAGGTATGAAAAATAGGCAGATTCCTGCTGTAGTTAATGGTATAAATTAGCAGCAATCAGTTAGTCAATCAAAAAAGCATTTATTATGTGCTTAGAGACACAAAGAACTAAGGATATTATTTTTTGCAAGTAGAGAAGGCAATGAAGGTGTTCCAGTGACCTGTAATGATTGTGTTACCTCCAGAGCTATTTTATATCAATATGTATACAAAGTCAAGATGGTGAAAGGATTGGAGGAATGCCTCTCCACTTACAATAGATGATAAAAGAATGGAAGAAATGTTTCAAGAAGAAAACACAGAAGAAAGAGGGAGAGAGAAAGAAAAAAGAAATAAAAAGAAAAGAAGAAGGAAAGAAAAAAAGAAATAGGAAGTAAGGAAGAAAGAAAGAAGAGGATCCAAGCTTTTGTCAGGAGATTGGGAGGTGAAAGTCATGAAGCCAAGGAAAGAATAGAAATAAAAGACTATTGAACCTTTGGAGCTGTGTAGTGGGATTGAGGCTATCTCCTGAGAGTATGTAACCAGACCCTCTGATGTGGAAGTGGCATCCCAGAATCCACAGAGAGGTGATGAGAGATAACGTTTCTAGGAGATAGATTATTTTAGGACAGATCACAGGAAGATGAGGTAAGTCTTATGTTTCATGACTCCTAGACGTTAAAGTGATATATAAATGCTAGCTTTTATTTATTTATTTATTTATTTTTTGCATTTTGCTAGGCAACTGGGGTTAAGTGACTTGCCCAGGATCACACAGCTAGTACATGTTGTGTGTTGTGTGTCTGAGACTGGATTTGAGCTCAGGTCCTTCTGATTTCAAGGCCAGAGCCCTATCCACTGCACCACCTAACTGCTCCTATTTTTTAAAATAATTTTTTATTTCCCCCAATTACCTGTAAAAACAATTTTTAACATTAAAAAAAAGTTTTGAGTTCCAAATTCTATCTCTCTTCTCCCTCCCATCTTGAGATGGTAAGCAATCTGATAACCTATTTCCATATTGGACAGTTTGTGTGTGTGTGTGTGTGTGTGTGTGAGAGAGAGAGAGAGAGAGAGAGAGAGAGAGAGAGAGAGAGAGAGAAAGGAAGGAAGAAAGAAAAAGAAAAAGAGAGTGAGAGAGAGAAAGAAAGAAAGCAAGCAAGCAAGCAAGAAAGCAAGCAAGCAAGCAAGCAAGAAAGAAAGAAAGAAAGAAAGTGAAAATAGTATAGTTGGTGTGTATTCAGATGACATCAGTTCTTTCTCTGGAAGAAGATAGAATTTTTCACCATGAGTCCTTTGGGATTGTCTTGGATCATTGTATTGCTGAGAATAGCCAAGCCATTCACAATTGTTCATCATACAGTATTGATGTTTCTATGTTCAACGTTTTCCTTGTTCTGCTCATTTCACTTTTTATCAGTTCGTGTAAGTCTTTCCAGGTTTTTCTGAAATCATCCTTCCTGTCATTTCTTATAAATGCTAGTTGTTAAGGAGCATGAAAGTGGCCATACATTGACCCAGGACATGTATCTAGAATGTAATAGTCTCTCAAGATTTGTCGAACCTAATTACCATTATCTACTTCTAGTGATTTATGTGGACATAATTGATTCTACTAGAAAGAAAGAAGAATGAATCTCCAGTGATTGTGAAATTCTGGATGGGAAACCAAACACCTAAAGGACCCAGGTGGTATTTTCATCAGAATAGTTGAACAAAGATAGGGACCTTAGAAAATAAGGGAGAATATGAGAAATGACCAAAGAGACAAATATCCAAAAAAATAAAAAAAATTTGTATTTCTGGATAAGGGATTAAGATTCTGAAATCATGAGTTTTTGGCTAGATAGAGTATACTTAATAATGGTTAGGAAGACTTTATCTTTATTGCAGTTCAGAGTCAGTATTGTGAGTGAAAAGTGTGCTGGACTCCAAGTTCAGAGAAACCTATCTCCAATACTTATCAGCTGTGTAACCCAGGGCAAGTCATTGTACCTTTCTGCCTTAGTTTACTCATCTGTAAAATGAGTATAGTAATAGCTACCCCCCTATTGTCATCATGATCAAATAAGGTAATGTATATAAAACACTTTGTAAACCTTAAAGCACTTTTTAAGAAAGTGAACTACTGAATCATTGTGAGGCAACGTGGAAGAGTGGATAGAGCTGGTCTTGAAACTAGGAAGACTTGGGTTAAAATTCCATGTTTGACACATACTGGTTGTGTGACCCTGAGCAAATCATTTAAACTCTCAGTGTTACAGCATTGTAAATTTCAGGCAAGGTATGGATCTGCTTTGGTAGAGAGTTTCCTCATTCAAGAGTTGCCTGTACTAATGAAATCACAGGTCCAGTCACTATCCCTAATTAATCATTATGTCATAGATTTAGAGCTGTGGACAAGACATTATCTATCACCTAATGAAGATTTGTTCTGTAAAGTTTGGATTCAGTCAAAGGGTGGCACTTGAGGACCTATAGGGCCACATGTGGCCTCCAGGCCACAGGTTCCCTACCCCTGAATCTAACCTCCCTCATTTAATAGATAAGGAAATTGAGTCCTTCACAGCATCACATCATTTTAGAATTGGAAGGGACCTCAGTGACCAACCCAAACCCTAACATGGATCTCCACTCAAATGTACCTGACAAGTGGCCATTCATACTTGATTTGAATCCCTCCAGTAACAGTAAACCTACTACCTCCTGAGGAAGCCTACTCTGCTTTGCAATATTTCTAATTAAGAAGTTTTCCCTTCTATCCATTTGCCTCTTTGTAATTTCCATTCATTGTTTCCAGTTCTACCTCCTGGGGCTAAATAGAACAAGTCAACTGTTATCCCTTCCATGTTGAGACTTTTCCCATTGAACTTTCGATATATCGTGGGTCAACATAAGAAATTAAATGGGGTTGGGGGCAGCTAAGTGGCACAGTGGATAGAGCACCAGCCTTGGAGTCAGGAGGACCTGAGTTCAAATATGGCCACAGAAACGTGACACTTACTAGCTGTGTGACTCTGGGCAAGTCACTTAACCCCAATTGCCTCACCAAAAAAAAAGAAATTAAATGGAATTTTTGGGGGGAGTTTTGCAGAAGCCACAGATGACACTCGAAGTCCAGCAGATGACGCAGAAAAAGTTTAGAAACTCAGAAATGCATAAAATATATGTATAGTATTGTATAATATCAACACCTCATAAAAGAAAAAGGAAAAATTCAGACTTCTTCTCTGGTACAAAAGGGGGCCAAAAAAGTTTTATGCAGATTTTCCAGATCTCAGGGGCACCTCACCCCTAACACCCACGCCCTTTTCCCATTACAGGCTTTCGAATATCTGAAAAACACAGCTGTCTTGTCTGCCCTATCACTTCTTTGCCCAGGCTAAAATCTCCTATTTCAAGGACTCTAGCCATTTTAAATACCTTCTTCCCAGCATTCTCCAGTTTATCAAAGTTCCTTCTAAAATGTGGTGGTAGAACATGGCAGAGTGGAGAGGGACTATTACTTCACTATTCCTGAAATCTAAGACTCCTTTATTGCAACCCAACAGAATCAACTTTATTTTGGGTGGTGGTGGGGAGCTGTCACCACATCATACTCACTTGTATTAAGTATGCAGTACCCCAAAGATCTTTTTCAGACAAACTGCTATCTAACCATGTCTTTTCATCTTGTGATTGGCCCAAGATCACTGCCACAGGTAGAAAGTGACAGAGACAGATGAAAACTCCAATCCTTTGACTCCAAATCCAATTATTTTCCCACTCTATCATGTTGCCTCCCAAATACTGTGTGAGAGATCCAGGGTTCAAACTCAGGCCTCTCACACAGCAAGTGAGAGTTCTATTGCTAAACTACCTGAAAGGCTTTACATTGAAAATAGAAGAAAAAAAATGCTCATTGAAAGTTGCTAAGCTACAAACTATTAATGATAACAGGTATGACAGAAGAAAAATAGTGGTGATTTAGGAGGATATGATCATGAAAAGGGGACAATAATAAAGTTAATAGCCGCAGATATTTATGTTCAAATATGTAGAGTACAGATAATAAACAAAGTGAATTAGAGCTAAGTGCAAGGATATAAATTCAACATCTGAGGGCTGACAGATTCAGTGGGTTGTGGGTTGTGATTCTTGACTAGAACGTGACATTAGAAATGTTAACACTTCTTGGACTATCCCCTCAACTTATCCCTGAATGTTAGTTTCCCTGGATGATAATTACCCTAGATTTAGGTATTCTGTGAGTCCACACTTGTAAAATTATTGCTTATGAGCCCCAATCAACATGTTTACCTATCAATGCCGAACTCCACCCCACCTTCCCCAAGGATATAATTAGCTTAGAACAAAAGCATTTGCTAGAGGATGTTTAATAAATTAATGTTTTAAATGGGCATTGTATTTTGTCAAAGGTTTTTTTCTTCCTCTACTGGCTTGATCACGTGATTTCCACTTATAATTTCTTATTAATATAGTCTAATATGTTTGTGGTTTCCCTTATTTTAAGCTAACCTTACATTCCTGGTATAAATCCAACCTGATTGTAATCTATAATTTATTTTAATATTTTGTAGCCTCAGAGCAGTGGATGGAGCTCTGGTCTTGGAGTCAAGAGGACCTGACTTCAAATCTGGCCTCAGACACTTGACACTCACTAGCTGTGTGACCCTGGGCAAGTCACTTAACCCCGATTGCCTCACCAAAAATTAAAAAAAAAAAAGATAAAAAGAAGTTGTAGCCTCTTTGCTAATATTTTATTCAAATTTTTCATCAATGTTCATTAATAATATTGGGTCTATAGCTATCTTTTTCTGCTTTCTCTACTCCTGGTTTAGTTATTAAAATCATATTTGTATAATAGGAGAAATTTGGTAAGATATTTTCTTTTCCTATTTTTGCAAACAGTATATAATTTTTGAGTTAATTGTTCTTTGAATATTTGGTGAGTCACTTGCAAATCCACATGGACCTAGGGTTTTTTTTTTTAATTTGGAAATTCATTTATGTCTCATTTTATTTATTTTTCTGAAATTGGCTTATTAAAATGATCTATCTCCTGTTTTGTTAGTCTTGATATTTTATATATTTGTAAATATTCACCTATTTTCATCTAAATTTTCAATTGTGTTTGCATATAATTAGGCAAAATAGTTTCTGGTGATTTCCTTTATTTGTTATAATTTCTTTTTTACTTTGATACTAGCACTTTGGTTCTATCAGATATTTTATTAGTGTTTTTTTAAATAGTTTCTAATTATTGAGGGGATGCCTATCAATTGGGGAATGAATGGCTGAACAAATTGTGGTATATGAATGTAATGGAATACTATCGTGCTATAAGAAATGATGAGCAGGCAGACTTCAGAAAAACCTGGAAAGACTTATTTGAACTGATGCTGAGTGAAATGAGAAGAACCAGGAGAACATTGTACACAGTAACAGTCACACTGTATGATGATTGACTTTGATAGACTTGGCTCTTCTCAGCAATGCAATGATCTAAGACAATTACAAAAGACACATGATGGAAAATACTATCCACATCCAGAGAAAGAACTACGGAGTCTGAATCCAGATTGAAGCATACTATTTCCTCTCTTTTTTTTTCTGTTTTTGTTTTTTCTTTCTTGTGGTTTTTCCTTTTTGCTTTGATTCTTCTTTCACAATATGACTAATGTGAAAATATGTTTTCTATGATTGTACATGTATCACCTATATCAAATTGCATGCCATCTTGGGGAGTAGGGAGGGGAAGAAAGGGGGAGAATTTAGAACTCAAAATCTTATAAAAGTGAATGTTGGAAACTAAAAATTAATAAATAAATTTACTTTTAAAAAAAGAAGACATCCTTACTTTATACTCTTAAAGTATCTTTTGGTTCTAGATACTTTTAATCTTATTAAAATTGCCCCTTCAATGACTTCGCTTTGTAGAGTTTTTAGGATGAATGAGTGTTAGATTTTATAAAAAAGTCTTTTTCTTCATCTATTGATAGAGTTCTGTGGTTTGGAACGCTTTGAAATATGTGGTTATGTTAATTGTTTTACTGAGTTTCAACAGTTCTTGCATCCTTATTATAAATCTAATTAGGTCACAGTGAAATTTTTTAATATATACATTCCTCTTGTCCTTTTGCTAGGATTTTATTTTAAAATTTTAAAGCAATATGCATTAGTGATGTTAGTCTATAGTTCTATCACTTTGTTTTACTCTTTCCTGTTTTAGGTATTAGAATTAAATTTGTCTCACAAAAGGTACTTGGTAGTGTTCCCTTTCTATAGTATAAACTATATCATATAGGCATTAACTTCTTTTTAAATGTTTGACAGAATTCTCCTGTAAATCTATCTGGACTACAGTGTTTTTTTTTTTCTTCTATAGTTTCTTTACAATTCATTCAGTTTAATTTTCTGAGATTGTAATGTTTAAGATCTCAATTTCATATTCTGTTAAATTAGAATGTTTTACATTTTTGTTGATAATTATTAGTTTCTTTTAAATTCTTAATTTTTCTGCCACAGAATTGTGTATAGTGGTTGTGATAATCATTTTTGCTTCTTCTCTGTTGTAATTTTGCCTAATCCATTTTGGAAGGTAATTTTATTTTCCTCCCTCTTCTTTTTGATCAGGTTAGCTAAATTTTTTATCAATTTTGTTAATTATTTTCAAAGAATTAGCTTTTAGAGCTCTTTATCAATTCTGTAGTCTTTTTGTTCTTACTTTGGGTTAATTTGTTGTTTCCTCCTTTTCTAAAAAATGCATATTTGATTCATTAATCCCTTCTTTTTCTATTTTGTTCATATTTATTTTTAGAGGTATGACTTCCTCTGAGGACTGCTTTAGCTGCATCCAGAAATTCTGGTATTTGGTCTCATCATTTTCAGTCTATCTCACATAGTTACTGTTTCTATGATTCATTCTTTGACCCACTCATCATTCAGGATGCCATTATTAAGTTTCCATTTAGGTCTCTATTTTTTTGCTTGTGTTACTATTTTTATGGTGCTATGAAGAATTTGTTTAGCATTTTTGCTTTTTTTTATGTTGATCTATAATTTCTCTGTGTCCTAGAACATGGTCTATTTTTGTATAGGTAACATATAGCATTGAGCAATATGAATATTCTTTAATATTCCCATTCAGAAGATACCATAAGTCTTTCCACTCCAAGCTCACTTATAGTTTATTTGGTTCTACATTTTCTGTTTAGTTCATCTTTCTACTATTTTGTTTATCAGTTTCTGACAGAGAAACATTAAAACTTCCTATATTTATTGTGCTACCATTAAGGTCTTTTTTTATAATCCAGTTAATATTTCCTTTGTGAAGTTAGATGCCATGCTATTTGTTGCATGTTTAGTATTGATACTGGTTCATTGCTTATGGTTCCATTAAACATAATTTCCCTTTCTTATATGTCACATACCTCTACCTGCCAACTTCCTGTTAAAGGTGAGAATTCCTCTAAAACTCTTCACATCGTTTTTCTTCTGTTTTCTCCTTTTTTTTTTTTTCAGGGGAAGAGGGAGGCAATCTGGGTTAAGTGACTTGCCTGGGGTCACATAGCCAGTCTGGGGTCAGATTTGAACTCAGATCCTCTTGACTCCAGGGATGGTGCTCTGTCCACTCTGCCACCTACCTTCCCCTTCCTCTTCCTCCTTGGAGTGATTCTTCCATTTATTTATGGAACACATCTTTTTCTCTGCTAACCTAAAAAGTAGAGATGAATTCCGCCAGAAGCCTCTTTCACTTTTCCCTCTATGAGGGAGGTCAGTTTGTATTTAGTGCATACATAGGGGGGTCAATTTAATTCAACAAGCATTTCTAAGCTCCTACTATGTGTAAGGCTCTGTGCTAGGTGTGTGGATGGGAGGAGAGGGAAATACCAAGACAAAAATGAAAGTCCTTGTCCTCAAGATACATTTCTATTGGGTGGATACAATACAATGTATACGAAGTACAAAGGAATTTAAAGAGGCAAAGCTGCTTAGCTAGGGTAGGGAAATCAAGCAAAGTTTACTACAGGAAGAGGAACTTGAGCTGTGCTTTAAAGAAAGCTAGGGATTCTACAATGTTCTCTACCACCCCAGAACCTGAAAAATCTAAGTCACCCTTTCCTGAATACTTTCTTGCTGCTTTTTTTTTTTGAGGGGGGGGCAATTGGCATTAAGTGACTTGCTCAGGGTCACACAGCTAGTAGGTGTCTGAGGGTGGATTTGAACTCAGGTCCTCCTCACTCTAGGGCTGATAACTCTATCCACTATGCCACCTAGCTGCCCCCTAAGTATTCTCCATGTGAACTTGTAGAAGCTGATGCACAGGGATAAGGATTGGATATTCAGAGTGTCTTGCTGTGCTAGACAGTAAATCCCGAGTGACAGTTGCATTCCAGTCACTTTAGGAAAGGCATTTGCATATGATACTTTTATAGTCTATACAGGGTTTGGATATCTGTGGGTTCCCGGTAATAGGACACTTTTAATGTCAGCTTAGTTCCTTATGGAAGTAGTGGATAAAAAAGTGAGCCTGTATGTCCAGACCTGGACATATCTGGTATGCCAGCATTGATTGAGACTAACTCCAGTCTATTCAAAGTATTAACAGAATATTATGGATATGAACTGGGGCTCAATACCTGGACTGTCTAGCAATCCTTGGTTCTTGTTCAGATAATTAACAAAGGAAAAAAGCCAGTGGCAGAAAAGAATATTAAAGGAGTTTTGAATCCTCCATCTTAAGAGAGAATCCAGAGAAGTTTGACTTGTTGACTCCTCAGTGCCTGAAGAATGGAATGACCAATTTAAGAATAAGTTCAATTTGAGGACTGGTATGTTTTTATTGCATAAATAAGATGTGTCCATGGAGCAACAAAGATAATCTACACCAATGTTTCTCAATCCTTTTGAGATAGATTTAAGAAGGCATATCTTCCTGGGGTTGAAGACATCAGAAAATATCTGCAATATCTCCAAGTCAATATGCCTCATCCAAGGTGGTATCAAGGAAGAACCTTGGAAAACGTGGACATCTGAGACCTATCAGGCTTTGAGTGAGAGAACTAAAGTATACCAGCACACCAAGCTGCGTTTTCAAGATACCCTAGAATGTTTGCTAGGCAACTGGGCATTTTCAGTGTCAGATCTGCACGGTGGGTATGATCAGAGTCCTACTGCAGAGGAAGTGAAAGAGAAGATAGCTTTCATCTCCCTACCAGGATTCAACCACTTTGAGCATATACCTCCAAGGAATTACTTAAATTCTCCTGCCACTTTTCAATGACTTTTGGAAAAGGTAGTTGGACATGGCTAATGTGGAAATATGTTTAGCATGATTTCATATGCAGAATGGGTGTCATATTTCTTGCCTTCTTGGTGGCTAAAGAAGAAGATGGAAGGAAGGAGAGAATTTAGAACTGAAAATAAAAATTTTAAACTAAAAAAAAAAATAGAAGGTAGTTGGAAACGAATTACTTGGAGGTATTCCTGTATTGATGCACTGCTGAATGTTCTCATTGTCTTTCAGAAGATTTTGGGAGAACATAAAGAGAAACCTAGAGAAAAAGATCTTTTGTCTGGAAGATAATAGCCCAAAGCTATCAGTTCCCAAGTGCCAGTTCTTTTTAAATGTTTTATTGATGCTCTTTTCCAAATATCACTATCATTTCCCAATGGTTTTCTCCTTCTCTGGTAACTCTGGTAATAAATCAGCTCAGTAGGAAGTTCTGAGGGAGATACAGACAAGCAGGACAGCTTTGGAGCTACCATGTTGAATTTGTTATGCATATAAATAAAACAACCATTCTGTATGTAATAGAAGTCCTTAGTTTCATATACAATCTTCTTTTTCTATGCTTCTTTGTTGAAGTTTTTCTTATTCATGGTAATAGAAAGAAGAAAATTTTAAAATACAGTCGAGCAAAGCAAAACAACACACTAGCTATATCTCAAAACATTGTTTGCATTCTAACAAATGCCAGCTCCACAGAGCTTCTGTTAAGTACATGGGTCACTTAGTATTTCAGAAGGGATGAAAGTACTAACCCTGAGAAGATAAACACACTTGCCAGCTGGTCACATTGGAAGGATCTTTAAAAGGGAGAAAAGAAAGGGAATAAGCATTTATATAGCACCGACTGTGCCAAGGCACTGTGCTAAGTGCTTTACAAATATTATCTCATATGATCTTCACAACAACCCCATTATTATCCCCATTTTCCTTTTTGAGGAAGCTGAGGCAAAAAGAGGTTAAATGACTTTTCCAGGGTTATGCGGTTAGTATCTTAATCCAGATTTGAACTCAGATTTTCCTGACTCCAGAACAGGTCCAGTATTCTATCCACCATACCACCTAGTAGCCTAAGTGCTTTTGATGAAAGATTTTTTTTCCCCAGGGTTTGATGTCCACTACCAAAAATTTGTTATGTACTCTACCATCAGGACTATCTTGCAGTGACCTCATTCCTATGTAAGTGACAGAGATGAACTGAAAGCACAAGGGAAAAAAAAATCAAGCTGACCTGATTTCTTTGGCACCATTGAAGATGTTCAGTGGAGAAGTGTGAACAGGCTTATTTTAGAAGTTGGTCAGGGGCTTCAGACATTGTTAGTTTATGGAATCCTTTGTGCCATACAATGAAGTTAGCCTGGAAGGCTTGGAACCCGTCTTATACCATGAGACAGGCAACCATCAGAAACTGCATTTGCAATTAGAGGATATAGTGACGGGGAGATTTGCTGATCTGTGCACAAAAGGAGTTCTTGCCTGTGAAAAGGGCTGTGACTGGTAATTTCAGAGACTATAAATGTAAGGGGCCAATCAGTAAAGACACTGACCAACTTTACGAGTTCTAGCGTAGCCTTTGTTTGGAATTTTGAGAACATCCGTCTATGGAGGGTGTGGGTGAATACATTGTCTGTTTGATGATCTCCCCAGGAGGACAGGGGAGAGGATCTCTTTGATAATCTCCCCAGGAGGATTTTTGGTGCATGCTCAGTAACACCTTTTCTTTTTGAAGGGACAGACGTGTTCTGGGCCAGTTTCAGCATTGAATAATGACAATATTATTTGCTCAACTATTGTAGCTTGGAGCTACTCTTTTGTCCTGGCTTATAAAAAGGGAGGGGTTTTTTTATGGTTTATTTTAAGCCTTTTTATCTTTTTTTTTCCCACCCAGAGAGGTCTTTCTGAGCTAGGAGAATACCTGGGGCCTAGGGGAGAAGGGGTACCGAGAATATAGGACCTGCAAATGTTCTCATGCTTGCAGCCTGGGAGTTAATAGAGGCATACTGACAGAGGTAGTGGCATAACCTTTCAGTTAGAGGAATGGCAATCATGGAGAGAGGAACTACAGGGCCAAAAAGGTAGGAATTATTGAATCTTAGGCTTGTGGATAGAGGAGAGTGTGTTCCTAGACAGCCCTAGACTCTCAGAGAGAGAAGATCATGACTAGGACTATAGCCATGACCTGGGGGGACGGCAGAGGGGATAGTAAAAAAACCTAGCCTTTCCCCTCTGCTATTACATTCAATGACTCAAAGGAATCTATTTTCTCATATATTTCGCTGTTCCCTCCAATGAGGCAGATTGTAACCCATCTCTGCCTGCCCATCCTCGGCGACTGTTGCCCATGTCCTTCTATAACTTCACCACAAGGGGTCCAAACAATGTTATGGGGGACTTTCCCCCCATTATCACAAAGATGCCAGTGGGAGGCTCAGGTTGTACAATTGTATCTTTTGCTTTTACTATGTGACAGGTCTGAATTCTCTTCTTATCATACATTTTCTTGAGGACATCTTTTACTCAAATCTTCTTTGAAGTTCCTCAATTGTTATATGTTGTAACCTTCTCATACCTACCACATGTCTCTCTAAGGCCCTATGTTTAGTAATCATTTCAGAGGCTATGGTGTTCCGTGATGTTTAACACTGGTAGAATATTGTTATTTTAAAAATAGGCATGGGGCAGCTAGGTGGCATAGTGGATAGAGCACCTGCCCTGGAGTCAGGAGGACCTGAGTTCAAATCTGGCCTCAGACACATGACACTCACTAGCTGTGTGACTTTGGGCAAGTCACTTAACCCCAACTGCCTCACCAAAAAAAAAAAAATAGCCTTTCAGAGTGGAGGCCCTTGTCTGATGTCCCAGGCAGAGAGGAATGAAATATCTTGTGACCATGGGAGAGCAGGGCCCAAGTTGCATTTACAGGGTCAAATGGAGTGACAGCATTCATAGCCACAGGGGAGCAGGGGCCCTGGTCACAGTTCTGGGGCATAAAGGATTGCTTATGGGAACTTGCTGGCCAGAACATGGGTCAGGAGAGCTGTCACCACATCTCTCTTTAGATCATGCCACCTTGGAAGAACTGACAACTTTCAAGTGCCCAGAACTAACTCTGAAAACAGCAGTACAAAAAACCTGAAGCTTGGGGCAGTGCCTCCTTGACTCCAAGAGTAGACTTCAACTTTAACGTAAAGTTAAAAGTCAAGAAATAGGCTGAAAAAATGAAAAACAGCAACAACAACAAACCTGACCATAGAAAATTATTATGGAGACAGGGAAGATCAAAACACAAACCTAGAAGAAGAGAAGAGAAGAAAAAAGCAACACGCAAAACCTCAAAGAAAAAATGTGAATTAGACACAAGCCCAAAAAGATTTCCTGGAAGAACTCACAAAGGATTTTAAAAATCAAATAAGAGAGGTAGGGGGAAAATGGGGGAAAGAAATGAGAATGATGGGCAAGAAAATTGTGAAAAGACAGTCAACAGCTTGGTAAAAAAAAAAAGCACAAAAAATGCTAAAGAAAATAGCATTTTAAAAAACAGAATTGGCCAAGTGGTAAAAAAAAAAAGGGGGGGGGCACAAAAAGCCATTGAATAGAAGAACTCCTTAAAAAGCAGACTTGGCCAAATGGAAAAAGATGTACAAAAGGTCACTGAAAAAAAGAACTTGTTAAGAAGGAGAATTGGCCAGATGGAAAGGAGGTACAAAAGCTCACTGAAAAAAATAATTACTTAAAAATTAGAATTGAGCAAGTGGAAACTAATGACTCTATGACTCATCAAGAAACAATAAAACAAAGTCAAACAAATGAAAAATAGGGGAAAAAATGTGAAATATCTCACCTGAAAAACAACTGATTTGTAATAGATCAAAGAAAGATAATTTAAGAATTAGTACATGACCTAAAAGTCATGATCAAAGAAAGAGCCTAGACATCATATTTCAAGAAATTATCAAAGAAAACTGCTTTGATATCTTTGAACCAGAGGGTAAAATAGAAATTGAAAGAATCCACTGATCACCTCCTGAAAGAAATCCCAAAATGAAAACTCACAGGAATATTATAGCTAAATCTCAGAGCTCCCAAATCAAGGAGAAAACATTGCATGCAACCAGAAAGGAACAATTCAATTATTGTGGTGCCACGGTCAGGATAACACAAGATCTACCAGCTTCTACATTAAAGAACTGGAGGTCTTGGAATATGATACTCCGGAAAGCAAAGGAGCTAGAATTACAACCAAGAATCACCAATCCGGCAAAACTGAGTATAATCCTTCAGGGGAAAATGGCTTTTTAATGAAATAGCATTCCTATGCTATTCAAGCATTACTAATGAAAAGACCAGAGCTGAATAGAAAATTTACTTTCAAATACAAAATTCAAGAGAAGCATGAAAAGGTAAACATGAAAGAGAAATCATAATTCAGTAAGATCAAACTGCTTTCATTCCTATGTGGGAAGATAATTAACTCCTAAGAGCCTTTTCATTATTAGAGCAGTTAAAAGGTGTAATAAATAGCAAGAGGGGGATGAATGTCAGTCGATTATCTTGGAATGATCTAAAAAAATAAAAGAAGAGGCAAGAAAGAGGGTGCACTGGGAAAAGGGGGAAAGAAGTGAAAGAATGGGGGAAATTATCTCATATAAAAGAGGTATGAAAGGAAGAGCTTTTACAGTTGAGGGGAAGATGGGGGCGTGGTGAGCCATGCTTAAACCTTGCTCTCATTGGAATTGTCTCAAAAAGGGAATAACATACATACTCATTTGGGTACAGAAATCTATCTTACCCAACAGGAAAGTAGGAGAGGAAAGGGATGAGAGAAAGTAATAGAACTGATAGAAGGGAGGCCACATTAAGGGAGGCAATGGTCAAAAGCAAAACATACTTTTGAGGAGGGACAGAATAAAAAGAGATAGAGAAAGAAGGATAAACAGGGTAAAACAAGGGAAATACAGAGTTAGTAATCATAACTGTGAATGTGAATGGGATGAACTCACCCATAAAATGGAAGTAGATAACAGAATGGATTAAAAACCAGAATCCAACAATATGTTGTTTACAAGAAATACATTTGAAACAGAAGCACACAGAGTAAAAATAAGGGACTGAAGCAGAATCCATTATGCTTCAGGTGAATTAAAAAAAAAAAGCTAGAGTAGCAATCACAATCTCAAAATAAAAACAAAAAATAAATCTAATTAAAAGAGATTAGCAGGGAAACTACATTTTGCTAAAAGGTACCATAGATAATGAAAGAATATCAGTACTAAACATCTATGCACCAAATTATATAGGATCCAAATTCTTACAGGAAAAGTTAAATGAGTTACAGGAAGAAATAGACAGTGAAACTATACTAGTGAGGGAACTTAACTTTCTTCTCCCAGAATTCAATAAATAAAATAAAAAAGAAACAACAAGTTAAGGAGATGAACAAAACTTTAGAAAAGGTAGATATGACAGACCTCTGGAGAGAATTGAATAGGAATAGAAGGAAATACACCTTTTTCTCACTGTACATGTCACTGTAACAAAAATTAACCATGTATTTGGGCATAAAAACCTCACAAGTAAATGCAGAAGGGCAGAATTATTAAATGCATCCTTTTCAGGTCATAATGCAATAAAAATTGCATTAAATAAAGGACTATGGAGACATAGATTAAAAATTAACTGGAAATTAAATAAACTAATCCTAAAGAATGGGTGAGTCAAAGAACAAATCATAGAAACAATAAATAATTTTATTAAAGAGAATGATAACAATGAGACAACATATCAAAATTTATGGGATATAGCCAAAGCATTACTTAGGGAAAATTTTATATCTCTAAACACTTAACATAAAAAAAGAAAGAAAAAAAAAGCAGATCAATGGATTGAGCATGCAATTAAATAAGAACAAATTAAAAATCCCAACTAAATATCAAGTTGGAAATCCTGAAAATCAAATGAGAGATTAATAAAATTGAAAGTAAGAAAGCCATTGAATTAATAAAGTAAAATAAAACTAAATAAAATTAGGAACTGGTTTTATGAAAACAAAAAGTAATAAAATAGATAAACCATTGGTTAATTTGATTTAAAAATTAAAGAAGAAAATTACCAGTATCAAAAATGAAAAAGGTAAATTTGCCACCAAACGAATATGAAATTAAAGCAATTAGTAGGAGCTATTTTGCCCAATTATATGCCAATAAATCTAACAAATTAAGTGAAATGGATGAATATTTACAATAATAAAAATTACCCAGATTATCAGAAGGGGAAATAGAATACTTAAATGACTCTACCTTTGAAAAAGAATTTGAATAAACCATAAATGAGCTCCCTAAGAAAAACTCTCCAAGACCACAAGGATTCACAAGTGAATTCTACCAAACATTTAAAGAACAATTAATTCCAATACTATATAAACTATTTGGAAAAATAAACAAAGAAAGAGTCCTACCAAATTACTTTTATGACAAAATATGGTGTTCATACCTAAACTAGGAAAAGCAAAAACAGAAAAAGAAATCTACAGACTAATCTCCATAATGAATGTTGATGCAAAAACTTTAAATGAAATACTAGCAAAGAGATTATAGCAATTTATCAAAAAAATCATGCATTATGATCACATGGTATTTAAACCAAGAATGCAGAGCTAGTTCAATATTAGGAAAACCAGCAGCATAATTGACTATGTCAATAACAGAAACAACAAAAATCATATGTTTATTTCAATATTTGCATTGAAAAGGCTTTTGATAAAACAACACTCATTCATATTAAAAAACACTAGAAAGCATAAGAATAAATTGAACTTTCCTTAAAATAATAAGTATCTCTCTAAAACCAACAAGCACTACCTGTAATGAGGAAAAAGCTAGAAGCCTTCCCAATAAGACCCAGGATGAAGCAAGGAAGTCCATTATCACCATTATTATTCAATATTGTTCTAGAAATGCTAGCTATAGCAATAAGGTAAGAAAAAGAAATTGAAAGAATTAAAATAGGCAATGAGAAAATAAAACCATCACTCTTTGCAAATATGATAGTATGCTTAGAGAATCAACTAAAAAACTAGTTGAAATAATTAGCAACTTTAGCAAAGTTGCAGGATATAAAATAAACTCGCATAAATCATTAGCATTTCTATATATCACTAACAAAATTCAGCAGCAAGAAATAGAGAAATTTCATTTAAAATAACTGCAGAGAGTATAAAATATTTGGGAGTCTACCTCCAAGATAAATCCAGGGACTAAATGAATGCAATTACAAAATTCTTCTCACACAAATAAAGTCACATCTAAGCAATTCAAGAAATACTAATTGTTCATGGAAAGCCAAGTCAATATAATAAAAATGACATTTCTACCTAAATTAATCTACTTATTCAATACTACTTATTCAATACTAATCAAACTACCAAAAAATTGTTATCTTTGTTGTTTATGTGATTAATTATGCTAATTGATTTCTTAATGTTGATATATCCTAGTATCCATATTGTGAATACAATTGATCATAGTGAATATTTTCTACACATATTGTTGAAGTCTTCCTATGGATGTTTAGTTTTGAAAATTCATATTAATATTAATTACACTAGTCTGTGATTTTCTTTCCATGATTTATCCTTCCCTGGTTTAGTTATCAGACACATTTATTTCATAAAAAGAATTTGATAGATTTCTTTCTCTAGTTTTAAAAATAATTTTTATGGCATGGTTATTAATTTCTTTAAAACATTTGATGAAACTTGTTTGTAAATCCACTTGACTTGTTTTTCTCCCCTTTGGAAGTTCATTTGTTGTTGCTCACATTCTTTTTCTGAGATTAGTTTTTATAAAATTTCCATTTTTGGTTCTGTTAGCTTGGGTATTTTATAATTTTTGTAAATATTCATAAATTTCTGAATTGTCAGTTTTACTTTCATAGTCTCTGATAGTTCCTTTCATTTCCTTTTTCTTTGTTATGGATTCACCTTGTTCATTTTTATTTTAGTAATTTAATATTATTCTTTTTTTCTTGATCAGGTTAATTAATAGTTTATCAATTTTGTTAGGCTTCAAAAATAGGTCTTAGTTTTGTTTATCAGCTCTTGGTTCCCTTTTTCAATATTATTAATGTGTGGTGTTAGTAACAGCCACAATGTGTGATGACTAACTTTGATAGCCGCATCTCTTCTTAGCAATGCAAGGATCCAAGACACCTCCAAAGGACTTATGATGGAAAATGCTATTCACATCCAGAAAAAGAACTATGGAGTCTGAAAAAATGTAGATTGAAGCATATTATTTGCTCTCTTTTTTGTTTGTTTGTTTGTTTCTTCTTTCTTGTGGTTTCTAATTCTTCTTTACAACATGACTAATGCAAAAATAGGTTCAATATGAATATATTTGTAGAGCCTATATCAAATTGCATGCTGTCTTGGGGTGGGGGAAGGGGAGAGATGGGGAGAAAATTTGGCACTCAAAATCTTATGGAAGTGAATGTTGAAAACTAAAAATAAATAAATTAATTTTAACAAAAAGAAAAATAGTAATGTGTGGTGTTTTAACTCATGACTTTAATACCTTCCCTTCCTTCACATACATGATTTCATCCCTCAGTATCCTTATGATTATATCACCTCAGCCTCTATGTATACTTGGTCTAATTCCACTGTGTTTCCAGTTTGTGTTCTCTTTAGTGACATTTTTGCAATCTCTTTAAGCATTTCTGACACTTTGATTTCACAATGGAAGTGTGGTTACTCAACTGTCCTTGATGGTGAAAAAAGTTTGTAATAAAATTATTTGCAGATCTTTTCCATCTATTTAATCATCCTACATGTGCTTTCATCTTTAAATACCATCTATTACTTTCACTGAGTTTTAGTCTCTCACTAAATTTACTTTAAAGAAGTTTTTAATTCCTCCCCCACTGCCTTTCATTGTTTCTCTTTTCTATAAGGTGATACCACTCCTAATGTTTAATCTTTCTTTTCCATAAGATTTTACAAACAAGTTTGTATTCTAAACCGGTATCGCTTTTCACTGCCAACTCTTTCCAACTTGCAACTAAGTAAAGTGTTTGTTGAGTGAAGTGCTTTTTAGTCTCCTTGTTATGGTATTGTATTTGTTAAATTTTAGTATGAGATTTTCATACTCTATGTCTATGTCTTTCCTTATGTCTATTACCCATTTTTTCATTGTCAATAACTTGGCTGAATAGGTCAAGATTGAGTTGTTTCACTGCTCATTATATCTTTTTCTCACATCTAATCTTCTGGTTTTATACTGACTTTGCTCTTTTCTCTAACCAATTACCTATAGACAGAGAGCCGATTCAAAAAAGACTACTATCTCAATAATAAGTAATTTCACTCTGTGCCAGGGCCAACAATTTATTTAACTGCTGCAATGCTTTCTATCAAGTCTTTTCTCATAATTTCCATAATCCCTTTAATATTATGCATATGAAGATATGGCTATGCTTTTGAGAATCTTGTAACAACAAGTGCTATCCTTCCTCATTTTAAAGTATATAAATGGATATTGTTTGCCATAGAATATATTCATACGTATGTGCACATGTATAGTTATATTAATCAGCAAGGTCTTTATCCTCTTATTAAGATTTATGTATATGAAAAGTTGATTCTACCTTTCCCCACACCTACCTTCCTGAATGAGTTAGCATTTCATAAGCAAAATTTTAAAGAAAAAAACATAAAGTACTCCATAAAGCCTTTGATTCCTCACTTGAAAGAATAATCCAAGGATATTCTCCTTGCATTTGCCAAATAATTGGTATGTATTACATAGGTTCTTTGATTTTGGTTTTCATCCCTAAAAGCAACTGAGGTCTCTCTTTATTTTCCCAATAACTTCAAAGATGAAAAAAAATTTGATCTAGTGTCACAGTGTGAAACCCCACTATATCTTCTTCAGCTAACTTTGGGTAATCAGCCCCATACTCTCATCTCCCTCAACCAATTACTACACTCAAAGATCCCTACATATTGATAAGGAAACAAAGGTGAGAGATATCTTACTCTCCACTAATTTCATCCTGGAATCCCTAAAAATGAAGAAGCATCCCTAATACATGTCAGAGATGGTACTTTTTCCATATGAAAAGGAAAACTTGGGAAGCCTTCTTTGGAGCTGCCATACCACTACAGTATGGAGAGTTGAAACATGTTACCCTAATCTAGCTACAAATTTGGAGGTCTAAAGTATTATAGTCTTATCTCCAGATAGCTACAAAGAGTATCCTTCAATAAATCTCCTTTGGACTTGTAATTTTTTTCACATAGGTTTCCTTTTCCCCTCCCCGGTGCAAGCACAAGATTACCATGTGATCATTCATTTGGAGAGGCATTTGCTGCCAAATGAAGGAAACAGGTAAGAGAATCTTATCGGGTATCTTAATTTTTTAATTCTTTGAACTCAAGGACCCTTCATTTTTATTGCTGCAGTGAAAGACTATACCTCACCACTAAAACAAAATCAAATCCCTCTTTTGCTCTAATTTTATAGATGAGCAAACTGAAGCTTAGGGGAATTGAAATGATTTGACTAACATCACAGAAGTAGTAAGCATCAGAGATGGGATATGAACTAGATGCTTAGTGATATTGTAAATGTCTACAAGCACTATTCTCTGAATGACTGCTATATAAAAAAAAGTACTCTGCCTTTTGGTTTTCAGTAGAAAATCCTCAGGCATAAGGGCACCAATATTTTAGAGCCTAAAGAAGCTATGAAGGCAGCTGGGTGGCTCAGTGGATAGAGTGCTGGACTTGGAGTCAGGAAGACCTGAGTTCAAATTCAGCCTCAGACACTTTCTAACTGTGTTGCTCTAGGCAAGTCATTTAACATCTGTTTGCCTGAATCCATTGGAGAATGAAATGGCAAATCACTCCAGTGTCTTTGCCAAGAAAACCCCATGTAAAGTATTGATGTGCTATAGTCCATAGGGTCATGAAGAGTTAAATATGAATGAACAACAGCAATAAAGGAGCTATGAAACAAAAAGACCTTTCCAATTTTTGTCTCCCATTTTGGTTGTTGTAAAGATTCCGCTACGAAAGAATTTTCAGAGTCAAACAAATATTGTATGTGGGACTTTAGGAGGTAGTTCTTCCAAAATCTTGCTGTAAGTCTGAAATTCTTCTTTGCTTTTGTTCTTAGAATGTGGTGAAGGAATATACCCTGATGACTCTGAGGCCAAGGTGCAAGCTGGCTATAGGCTGGTAACCTGAGGCCACCAATGCTGCCACTAATTCCATTTCTATCCATTGGATTTATAAAAATGGTGGCCTTTCTCCCCAATCTAATGGATAACAATAACAACAACTAACATTTGTATAAAGCTTGTGTCAGGCACAATGCTAAACACTTTATAATTATTAATACATTTGAGCCTCACAACAAATCCCCATTTTACAGATGAGAGAATAGATTAAGTCAGTTGCCCAAGGTCACACAGCTAGTAAGTGCCTGAGGCCAGATTTGAACTCAATTTTTCCTTATTCCCCACCTAGCTGCCCCTAAAGCTTACCTTAAATCTTGGCTATTATTTGACATTTAATGTCCTCCAATACTGTATCCTGGAAGCTTTAAGTCATGTTAAGACACAAACTAAAAAAAAAGGGGGGGGGAAGAAAAGATAGTACAGGGGAAGAAAACAGAAAGGTCCCAGTAGAGAACCAGGGGGCAGAATCTTCAACGGGTCCCAATAGAGAACTAGGGGGCAGAATCTTCACCTTGCTCCTTCTGAGCCTGTGGGTGGGTAAGGTTGAAACTAGATAGATATCAAAGCAGAAAACTTCCAGAGAGCAGGTAATGGTTTTACACTTATATACGTAGTCACTGAAGGTGAACACAGCAATACTACAGACTCTAACATACACCTGGCATAAATAGGTATCTGGAAACCCAGACAGATGTATGGGAATGCAGGCAGAGGCTGGGAATCTACACGTAGATGCCTAGCCTTCCAGGAGAATGGGCATGAGAATCCAAAAAGAAGATAGACTGTGAAATAAGTCAAAAAGGAGAGGGCAAGTGGGATGTAAGTACCATAAGCTGGGGTGCATGCATCAGGTCTCAATCTGTGAAGGTTAGACACAGTGATCAATCAATATCCATATGGCAAGCATAGGTCCAGAGAGAGGCATCTGGGCCTACTGCAATAGTCCCAGGGCAGCTGGGGTAAGGGGTCTAGGTAGACCTTGTAGACTAGAGGTACAACAACAAATACCTCCATACACTCGGAGACAAGGGCTCAAGAGCTTGACTTTGCTGTAGCTACTGAAAAGACTGAAGACGAGCAGAACCATAGTTACAGGAATATCAGGGTTTAAAGGTAGAACCCCAATAATTTTAGAGACAGTGATCCCTAAAACCTCAGTCAGATAAGGACTTGAGTTGATGCTAAGCCAGAGAAATATCACGGTATGGTATCTCATAGCCACCTTGCATGTGGTTCAGAGCAGATCCCAGAGAATAAGGCAAGGTCAGGGAGTCATTCAGATGAGACATACCTGCCAGAGTCAGATGGATTCAGGGAGAGAGAAGCAAGCAGACACACAAGTCCACTGTGACCGGGAAGCACACTCGGGCAAAATGCACCAAGGTGAAGCCCGACAAGGGTGGAAAGGTGGAAAGAACCTGGGGAACTTCCAGGACTCTGAACTCTCAACCTCAGGAACATGAAAGGCAGCTCCAACCCCAAAAGAGTTTTTCTGGAGACAACGAACTGGCCACTCAGTTCACATGGTAACGGAGACTATGACATCCTCAGTGGGCAGTGAGGTCATAGAATGCATGCTATAAAATAAGTGAATCATGGGGGTTTCCTTTATCTTTAAAAGAAACTCCTGAGAAGAGCTTAGAACAATTTTTTCCCCTCGAGTGCCATTTTCCAAAGGTACTCACCAACAAATAAGGTGTGACTGTAATGGCTGCACTAAGTTGTCTGTTGGACAGTGTAAGAAGAGACATAAGGAAGGTGGACAGAGAACTAAGGCAATTGAAATGCCTCGACGAATGTACACGTTGCCTCTGCGACTTATACGTGCATCCTTATTGCTGTTGTGACTTACATCCATACCCGTATTGCCTGTGCTATACAAAGTGCTCACGCGTTTGTGGGTTATGTGATCTATATCCATATTGCCTGTGTGATATCAAGCTATTCTGTCTTCAACCATCAATCAGAAGTTTGGAGAGGAAAGCCATTAAAGCCATTCTGGATGAAAAGAAAGAACTGATCAAGTAAACTTATTCTTAGCTATTTATAGTTGCTAATATTAACCTGATAAGATGGGATGAGGAAAGAGGTTCAATGATTGGTTCTCGCACAAAGGTGAAATAATGCATGGGAATAATAAGAATGCTTTAGCAAGGGGAAGGAAAAGGCAATGAGCTAATGGAGGAATGGAGGTAGTAAGAGTGACTATACTATGAATATGGGTTTATAGTATTACTTTTTATTATTATTGTTATTGTTATTAGATTTGAGGAAAAGAAATGTGGGGTACCCAATGATCAAAGGCAACAAACTCAGCATCTTTTCCTGCCTGGGGGATAAGTGAATTTGAAATTAGAGAAATGATGATGGGGGAAGTAGTGATAAAAGATGTCTTAATGTATACTCTAGGTTTTGTGAGCAGGGAAGCAAAGAAGATAATACAGGCAATAACAATTTCCCCCCCAAAAGGCCAAATGATACCTTGAAACTTGTATTTATTTCATTCCTTCCTTATCTAAGAATAGTAATGTATCTGAAGAAGAGAAGAAACCTATGCTAGAGTGGAAAGAATTCTGGTCTTAGAGTCCGAGTACCTGAGCTCAAATCCCTATTCTATCACTAAGTACCTATGTCACCCCTGGGCAAGTCCCTCCCTGGACCTCAGTTTCCCCACCTGTAAAATGAGAGAACTGGACTAGAGTGGTATCAAACTAAAATAGAAACACTGCATATTGACTTAGAAAAACACAAATTAGCCTTATCTGTGTAATTTATTGATTTTATTAAATATTTCTTAATTATATTTTAATCTGATTCAGACAGCACTCCGGAGTTTCTGGTTGCTTGTGGCCCAGGGGAGTTTGACATCTCTGGCTCTCCAGGACCTACTTCTAAGGTCCCTTCTGGCTATAGGTTCTGAAGAGTCGATCTAAAATTCCTGCTTGTTTTCAGACTAGACTCCAAAATCCTTCAGTTTTTAAAGAAGCAACATTTTAAAGTAGATTTTTAAAAATTTCTTTTAGGGGAGGTTGTATTTTTCTTTTTGCTCAGACCAAACCTTCCTTTGTAACTTTTTTTTCTCCTTCTGTCCATTTGACTACAGTGTAAGTTTAGCTGTTCCCATTGAAGAAATTAGTGCTTGAAGACCTCTCACTCATAGGAGGAAGTGTAGACAATGCTGCACTACATATGCTGACAGAGAAAGAGAGCACCATTCTCCTATTGGCATGGAACGAGGGGGTGTAAGCAATGCCATGCCCCCTGGTACTCTGAAGTATCATTCTCCCATTTGTTGAAGGCCTTTTGTGTGATCCTTTCTCATGTTTGACACACCTCAGGATATGGGAGAATAGAACTCACATTCACTACAACAGGAAGGTATAAGAATTAAATGGTGATGAAGGTGCAAGAGAAAGATCCAACTATGAGAGACTCAGAAATGTTCCTTTAAAAAACAAATAAAACCCAGATATCATCAACTGAACTTGTTTTTAAAAAGATAAAATCATTTAGCACATTCTATTTGGTCCTATCATTTTCTTTTTCCCATTTTTTGTATTACAGAAAAGAAAGTGAAAGCATAAGTAATGTAAAAATAGTGGGTCAAATCCACGCATATTCCATCAACCCAATATTATAATGTTTTGATAGGGCCGTCTCCCAGTCTTATCCCGCCACTGGACCCAGAGAGTGAGGCTGGTAACTTTGCACAGCCCTCTCTCACTTAAGTCCAATTCACTTCCATGTCATGGCCTCACCTCCTTGATGTCATGGTTGACCTCGTGAATGAGGGGCAAACAATAATGCTTTGACAACAGCATCAAGGGATGTTTGTCTGGGGGGCATAATTTTCTTTCATAATCCATCTGAAAAGATTAGGAGGTACTTCCCCTAATAACTCATTCTTAATTGCTCAACCCTAAATTTATCTAAACCCTTTTTAGTTTTCTATTTTGAAACCTGTTGGAATAAATATCCCCCAAATATCTATTCCCATCATGAAGAATATTAATCCTTATGCTCTTTTTTTCTAAACTTATAAGTATCTCATTTAAATTTCAAGAAGGGTCCCTCCAACATCAGTTCTGGCCTTCTCAACTTTATGAGAACAAGTCCATATTCATTGATATAATTTTTTGGGCGGAAGGGGGTGGTTTGAGGGATAGGCAGACCCATGATTTTCATCAGGGTGGAAGATTCTCTATGGACAGCTCACCCATTGTCATATGGCTTGTCTGGGTCAAAGGGAGAACTTGAACCCAGATCTTTTAGACTACAAGGCTATTCCTCTCTTCACTCAGCCTGGCTCCAGCATAACTTTATGTAAAATGCCCTTCCTGATTTTATAAACTGACACTTTGCTTGCTGAGCCTTACTCTTCCCAGACTACATCCCCATTTTTACTAAGTGCCTGCTTATGAAGAAGCATCTCCATTATCTTGATCTCTAGCTTTGCTGCGTTCTTCTGGTGGTTCAGGGATTACATCCCATGTGCTGTATTATTATTGCCTGGTGTGGCTACCCCATGATGTTACATATAGCAGGCTTATGATTTCCACTTTATTCTGTTTGTGATATTTTAAGAATGCCTAGCATGTTGTTTGTTGTTGACTCTTCTGAGCTACAACAGCCCAGTCTACATTAACTCTCAGTTCTCTTCTGGGTTTATCTGTTTATAAACTATTTTCATTTATCTCTCAATTATTTTACCCCAAATCTATTACCTGGCCCACATAGAAACTCATCTTATACTTCCTTGCCTGTTCATCTCTCTCTCTGATGTTTTGACATATCACCAAGTAGAAAAACTTGGTATCACCCACAGATATAGTTCTTTCACTTTCCTAGGACATTGAAGAAAAGAATCAAATAAAACTGATCCTAGCACCCCTCTTTAGAAGACTACCCCCCCACCCCAGCAAATACTCTTTCTAAAGGAAGATATGATTATTTCTATCCTGTTTTCTACTCGAGTTCTCAAAGGATGACCACACAGACCCCACATGTGAAGGTGACAGTTTTTAGAATAGTTTTTGATATAGAACTTTCTTCTATGGCATTTAAAAAATACGGATCAGTCCCATTCACAGAATTGCACCAGCTCTGAGCTGGAAAGGGCCTCATAAGTCATCTGGTCCAAATCCATATCTGAAAAAGAATCTATTTTCTAACATACCTTAAAAATGGTCAGCCAACTTTTGCTTAAAAGATATTCAATGAGGGGGAACGTATTGCATCTTTTGCCCGTTACTTCTAGTTCTTTACTCTGGAGCCAAAAAGAGTAAGTTCGGGCTAGATTCCACCTGATGGCCCCTAAAGCATTGGACAGCTATCATGTCCCTATTTGAGTCTTCTCTCCAGGATAACATCCACAATTCTTTAAACTAATCCACATATTGCATAAATTCAAGGTCCTTCACCATCCAGGTCTCCTTCTTCTAGATGCTCTCCAACCTATCAGCGATGTTGTTGTTCGTTCATTCAGTCATGTCTGACTCTTTCTGACCTTATGGACCATAATACACCAGGCCCTTTTATGTTCCACTATCACGAGGAGTTTGTCCAAGATCAAGTTCATTGCTTCCATCAAACTATCTATCCATCTCATTCTTTGCCATTCCCTTTTCCTTTTACCTTCAATCTTTCCTAACACCAGGGTCTTTTCCAATGAACCTCATCTTCTCATTATATGGCCAAAGTGTTTCAGCTTCAGTTTCAGTATTTGTCTTTCCAATGAGTAGTCTGAATTAATTTCTTTAAGTATTGACTGATTTGATCTCTTTGCTGTCTACGGGCTCTCAAAAGTCTTCTTTAGTACCGCAATTCAAAAATGTTGATTCTGCAGTGCTCAGATTTCCTTATGGTCCAACTCTCACAACTGTACATTACTGCTGGAAAAACTATGGCTTTGACTACACAGACCTCAGTCAGCAGGATGATGTCTCTGCTTTTTAGTGTGCTGTCCAGATTTGCCATAGCTTTCCTTCCAAAAAGCAAGCATCTTTTAATTTCTTGGCCGCAGTCATCATCTGCTGTGATCTTTGAGCCCAAGAACATAATATCTGACACTCCTTCTATTTCTTCTCCCTCTATTTGCCAGGTAGTGATGTGACCAGTTGCCATGATCTTCATTTTTTTAATGTTAAGCTTCAAGCTAGCTTTTACACTCTCCTCTTTTACCCTTATCAAGAGGCTTCTTAATTTCTGGGTCCTGAACAGAGTACACTGGGTGATGATTTGTTAGGCTGTATTTCCCCTTGTAGAAGCCATCTTACCTCTCCTTGCAAAAGCTGTTTGTTGATCAAGTATTAAATCAACAAAAATATTCAGCAAGCACCTATTATATATAGCCAGGCACTATATTAAATACGGTGGATAAAAAGCCAAAAATGAAACAGTTTTGCCCTCAAGGAGCTTACTTTCTATTAAGGAAGGCATATAAATACAAGGTAATTAGGGGAGAGGAAGGCCAGGGCACTGGCAGCTGGGAGGATCAGTCAGTCAGAAAGCATTTAGAAAAGACCTCATATAAAAGATGGTGCTTCACATGAGCTTTGAAGGAAATGAAGTTTTCTAGTTATGCTTAGGTGTTTAGTGATCTTGCATTTTTATTACTGATTCTATCAGTTTGCCTCCGGTAGCTCCCAGAATGCCCTTTGCAGCATTTGTTCTGAATGGTCAAGCTTCTTAGCCAAGTACCAACCCTCTAGCATAACTAGATGTTTGGGTATCTCATTGAGAATAGCCTTCTGATACTCCTAGATGTGGGGCAACTGGTAACAGATTTCAAAGGGTTTTTTTTTTTTATCAAATAGTCCATAATTTCTTCATGAAATTTCTTCAGAAGTCCTAGCTTAGTGTCAGCTCATTCCAGGGATTTATAACTATCTCTCTCTCTCTTTCTTTTTCTCTCTATTTATCTATCTATCCATATGTATGCATATATGTATATTACATATACAAACTATATATACATGTGTGTATAACATAATGTATATCATACTGCACATATTGTACATGCATTTATGCCTCTGAGTACATACATATATATGACCTCACATACATACATACATACATACATACATATGTCTATATACTTGGTTAGCTGGGTTGAAAAACTCTTCTGTCTTTAGCTTTATCTGACCTTTATGGTCTAACTTGTGATCTCAAAAGATGATTGGGAGGTGAGCCTTTGTTTCCTCAATAGAAAGTGAAGCAAAAAATTCTCCGAATATCCTTCGCCCCCTCAAAAATTCCTCTTATTCCCTGAGCACCAAATGATGCTGCCACCTTTCCTTTGCAACAAGAACCATTGATCCTAGATTTACTTTAAAGATTCCTATAAGGTTTTCCTCTGATTTTGTTTTTCAGTTAAAGGTTTCAAGTTTAGCCTTCATCTCATTTATTTTTTCTTTCTCTCTACTTCATAAATACACAAAGACAACCACATAAATCCTGCCCTTTCAGAACTTATAATGTAATAAATGAATGCTTCATGAACTTAAAGATTGAGTAATTAGAGGCAGCATGTTATAGTGGAGAGAGCTTTGGACCTTGAAGTAAGAGAACCTGAGTTCATATCCTCTCTCTAATGTTTATTATCTGTGTGACTTAGCTAGTCCCATGAACTTCCTGGGCCTCATTCTCCTCCTTTGTAAAACGTGGAGGTGAAACAAGGTGGCTTCTGAGATACCTGCCATCTCTATGTGTGTATAAATAACTGTTATTATGTAAGTTTGATAATGCAACACAATAAAGAAGGGATTATGGCTAACATCAACCTGGATAATGAAGCATGGCACCTTTTATTTATCAAATATCCATAAATATGGTATTTTCCCCATTGGGACTAACCCCATTGAGTCTATAATTTCTCTAGCTGACCTCACACTCAAGTATAAATTCATTCATTCATGTAACAACTATTTATTAAATACTTTTTCTTAAATTCTTAAACTGTTTATTGTATATTTTCTATGCAAAGCATTGTTTTTGAGTTTTAGTAGAAAATCCTCAAACACATTAGACATCACTACTTCACAGCCTCAAGAAGCTTCCATTCCCTGTACCTCCTTCCCCTCTCCCACCAACTTTACTTTGAGTAGAGATTGGTGAATGATTAGTGTCATGAGGGAACAGATAATGAGAACTTTTGGATCCCAGGTCCTTAGACCCCCAACCTGTTCTAAATTTAAAGTTTATATTGAATCAGGCTCTTTTTGCAGGGGGAGCTATAAAAATATAGTAAAAGAATACACATATGGTATTCCTTATATAAATGGTAAACAAAGCACCAAGGCAGAATAGTTAGAACTCTGCTTGCAGCCAGGAAGACCTGGGTTCAAATCATGATTCTAATAATTACTGGTTGTCTGACTCCATGGGCAAGTTACTTAACATCTGTGAGCTTCGACCTTCCCATTCATAAAACAGTAGTTAATATCAATAGTACCCACCTCACAGGATCATTGAGAGGATCAAATTAGATAATGGTAGGGAAAGTACTTTGCAAATGATAAAAGCTATAGAAAAGTTCGTTACTATTTATAATATGGTAGCTCCATTATCTGACCCCATGGGTTAAAGCCCAGGCTGGTTGTCAGAAACCTTCAGAGTAAAGTCTTGAAGTCGGACTCATGGTGGGATGAGAGAATCTACCTTCTCACATCCATGAGACAAGCAGGTGTGGTGTACCCTGCAGAGACAGGCCGTGCTCTGCTCTTTCTCTTTAGTCCTTTCCCATCATTATTCAGCCACTCAATGGCTGCACACAAAAAAGAATTATTTCATGCTTACCAATTTTAGTTCCAAATTTAGTTCTGCTGCATTCTGTGCTATGACCTTGCAGTTTAGGAGAACAGTACTCACCACCACCTGACCTCGACTCATATACAGGCCATGCTGATTTGTAGCTGGTGAGTCAGATTACAATTTCTCTCTAAGGCTTCAGATGGTGCTATAAAAAAAAAAAAAAGACCTGGAACAATTCCTCTGCTTGACCCCCAATCATGCATACCGCCCCAATGTAATGCTTGCCCAGACACCATTTTAGGACTTGGGAAAGAGAAAGGGGAGAGAGAAAGCAGAGAAAATGGGACAGAAGGAAAAGTCAGGAATAGACCTTTGGAACGATTTAAATCTTCAGAGAAGTGAGGGAATAGGTTTATAATTGCATTTCCCCAAAAGAACCAGAGGATTAATGTCTTTTGGTCCACTCTTCAGACCCCCAAACCCTAAACTCTTCCCCTCATAAATGTGGCATCATCTATAATGTGGGATAGTGAGGAAAGCATTGACTCTAGAGAGAGGGTTTATTGTTGTTCAGTCATTCCAGTCACGTCCAACTCTTCATTACCCCATTTGGAGTTTTCTTGGCAATTATCCTAGAGTGGTTTGCCATTTCCTTCTCCAACTTATTTTACAGATGAGGAAACTGAGGCAAACAGGGTTAAGTGACTTGCCCAAGGTCACACAGCTAGTGTTTGAAGTTGAATTTGAACTCAGGTCTTCCTGACTCTAGGCTCTGCACTCTATCCACTAGATGACTTCAAATCCCATCTCAGTCTCTTAGTAGCAATATGAGGTTGAGAGTGTCACTTAGCCTCTCTCTTCCTTATCTGTAAAATGAGGGGATTGGCTTGGCTTTAAAACTACAGCATTATGGAATGGCAAGTAGAGGGAGATGTGATGTCATTCTGGTCCTCTTCAAGAATGAAGGACAACAATCACTACTTCTATCCCCAGAGCTTAGTACAATGCACGATGCTTAGTAGGCACTTAATAAATGCTTGTTGATTGACTGATTGATTGAAGTAATCATTATAGTTTTTCCTGGAAGTAAAGGAGGAAAAGGAGGAAAAATACAGGAAAATAGCTTGAGGGAATGAAAAAAGGTCCGGTGAGGGTTTTTTGTTGTTGTTGCTGATGTTATTTGTTTGTTTTAAGAGGTGAGATGTTGGTACAGAAAAGAAAGCAGACAATAGAGATCTAAAATTAGAGAGATGAAGGTAATTGACATGCTTCCAGTGGCCCAGGGCATAACTTGTCCTTTTTGCATTTTTCCCATTAAAGAGAAGAAGCTCAGTGATCTGAGGTCTTGGGAAACCTGCTGTATAGCCTGGTGCCTTAGGGCTTTATCCTCTTCAAACTAGGAATCGAATAGGGGCCTTCCTAACTCCAACCTGGCTTAGAAAACTCTGAATGGGATTGGAGTCCTCTGACCCTTCCTACCCACAAAGTGGGTGGTCCCTTCAGGGATGCACAGGACTGGGGATCCCATCCCTCAAAAACCATGTGCTTCATCTTGGAAACTTTAGCCTGGGCTGCTCCCACCAAAAGAGATAGGAACTTGTCTCTTTCAAATCCTCTTCTCAGCTCCAGGAAGCCTGGTACCTGGAGCTTCCAAGCTGGCTCAGTGCTATTAGTCTGAGCTATTCCCTGTCCACACTGGGTATCTGTCAGTTTCTTACTTACTAGCCCAGCAGCTTTCTTAATGGTGATATTTATACCTGCCTCCTATTTACCTCACAGGAATGCTTTCAGCATCTATAGCAGTATCGACCCAATTTCCTTTCTCTCCCTGGCCCCCACCTCCTTGGGGTGACATCAATATGTGTTGGAAAGAGAAGCTGTCTCTCCCTATGCCCAAGCTTAATGCCATGCATTGTTGCAGCATCTGTGAGTCAGTACCTGACTGGCTCCTTGCAAAAGAGTACATGGCCCAGAGTGAAACAGGAAAGGGTTTCATGGCATCCCTTTCACATCGATTGCAGATTCTACTGGCGGGTTTCTCCTCAGTGCCCAAGAGATATGTCGCCAGCACCTTGGTGGGTTCAAAAGAGAAACTAGAGCTTCATGCCAATGAACTTTTTTCTACTCTGAGGTCCTTTGTAAGAAATGAGCTTTTCGTGTCAATGTCTGACTTACAGCCCTTTGGAAATGAGAGCTATTTGGCTGTTTGTTACTTAACAGGCTAGGGGCTTGGACTGTCTGCTGAAAGGTTTAATTGCTCTGTTTTTATCCATTTAAGTTCACATGAGAAATGCTCTTTTCATCAAAGTGTTTTCCTTAAACTAGGCCACTTTTTTTCAGTTATTTTTTAAAGGAAAACAAAAACAAATTCCTAATATACCTAAAATCAGAATATCTTTGAAATTCTGAGGCAAATGAAATGATGTGTAAATGCAGACTAGATTTTTCTTATCACCCAGAGAGGCCAATCCATGCAGAGTTAAATAAAGTCATATTGGAGGCACAATTTTTTTCTTTCTAGGGACTCACACAACGGAACTGTTAAGTAAATGGCATCAACCTGAAATAAAGGAGACTAAGAAAACAGCAAAAACTAGGGTCTTTTAACTGAGGCAAGGGAATTGCAATGCAGTACTGTGGGACAAGAAGGAAGTCTCAATGGAGGCACAGCCTTAAGAAGCTGTTACATAAGTTGTTTTGTATAACAACTGAAAGTTCATAGAGAAGGCTGAGGGAGGCTGAGGGGGAGGGGTGACATCTAGTCAGAACAGCAAGCTTGGGCTCCAAGTGCAGCAACTGGGAAATTGGCTCAGACCTGCTCCAATCATGGGGACAGTTGAGATCAAAGTCAGGTAGTCCCTTCTGACTTCTGCATTCAACATTCTTTTTTAAATTGGTTTCAATAGCCCTTGGGCAATTCATAGTTCTAGGATCAGGCAAGGTCAGCACTTGCATTCAACATTCCCTCCTTTTGGTCAAGACAAATTGCATCGCTGACCAAAGGAGGCATTGAGGAGTTCAACGAGCTGCTGGACCATGACAGCATCAGTAACATGGACCCCCAATACAAGAAGGGACATGCACTTAATTCCCCCCCCCCGCCAAAAAAAGCAAGGTACAGAACTATAAGGGATGGGAATAGAACAAAGGGAAAAGGAAAAGAGATTGACCAACATGTTGACAGGAGCCTTCAGGTACAGTCCCCTTCAGCAAGCAGGCCTTACAAAGAACCACTGCACATAGGAAAGAAGTAAAAGGGAAAAGTAACCCACTCCTGCTGTTCATTTCATTAGTCTGTCATATCTCAGGGCTCAGACGTCTCATGTAGCTGTCTGGTTTCTGAGAACATCCCCTACTGCAGTCATCTGGTCTTCTGGAAATCTTCCCCCCTAGGAATTCTGAACACTGTGAACAACAAACCAAAGTGGGAATCTAAAAGAATCTATGAGAATCAGATTTGTAGAATAAAATCTATAACCAAATTATCAAAAGGAACAGATGACTCTTTAAGTTTTTTGTGCACATGTACATGTACATGTATGCAAAATTGAAACCTACCATTTAACACAGTACCTTACATGTGCTTGATTTTAAATTATTGTAAGGCACTCAGTGAAGAACTTAGTGATCCATGCTGTCAGCAACAACAGTCATGCAGCATTTTTGAACTGACTGAAATGTCTTGATGGCCTTTAAATCTTTTGGCATAAGTGCATAGAGTAGTGGTGAATGTTAATCTCATGAGCCATCTTGACTTAATTAAATATACAGTATGCTTTTAGTATCATCTTTTTACATTTTCATTAGAAGTTAATCATAACAGTAATAATCAGAAATTTCTCAAGCAGTTATATACACTACCAGGGCTGCTTATAAGCATTTCAGTGTTGGGGTAGACTTAGAGGTACTTAATTACTTTTCAGAGCGGAAAGAAAAAAATAAACATAAAAGGTACCTCATTAAGTTGGATCTAACATAAGTCACACTTGGTAAGAAAATGGTTTGCCTAAAATTACCATAATACTGACATAGATAAGACAACATTTAAAAAGTAGAGAGACAAAAACCAAAAACAGAACGCAAGTTACCAACGTTTGTAAACTTGGTGATGAAAAAAAATAATATTAATGTAAGTAAAAAAGTTAAAATAGTATAATTATGTTTTAAAACAAATTCTAGTTGGATATCCCATTGTAAAACAAAACAATCTTCCTATACACAGAACACAAGAGGCTTAATTTGTAATACTCTTCTGTGTCTATTACTTTAAAATTTTGTTTTTAATCAAAGCTATTATGTTTTACCAAAATGCTTGCTCAAGTACAAATCAATGAAAAAATATCAAATAAATACACAGAGCCATCATAATATTTGAATGCCAAGAGCATTAAAACTCAAAATGTCTGTAAAGCTAATAGGAAAAAATGGAACAACTCATCCCTCCCCCTCTTAGGAGAATGAGGTGCTGCTAAGAATCTAATAAAAACACCCTTTGTAAGTAGGTGATTTCTATGCCTATATTTAATGGTCACACAAACAAATTTGCCCAAAAGATGGTTATTTTTTTTAAAAAGGCTGTGGTGGGGTGTCCAAAGAGAGTAAGTAAATAATTCCAGATTTTATGAAATGAGTTGTTTATAACCATGATCAAATGAACTGGATATTACACCCGCAATGCTATTGCTTTCAAATTTTTGTGCCATTGCTTTGCATTTCAGTGCATACTCTATATACAAATGTTAATTCCACATTAAATAATAAATCTAAGTAAAAAAATTGGAATTCCCTTTGAGGTAGCACAGGATAGTCCAAAAGTTATTCTCTTTTGAGGTTAATCTTTTTCTTTAAAACAGAACTGAAGATGTTTTGGATTTAACTATGAATTAATTAATACATATATATTATGATACCACAAAATCTGACATCATTTTTTTAATTATTCCCATTGCATTTTAGAAAATTTAAGGACCTTATCATATACATGAATACATAACTATAGACAGGCAGATGACAAGGCCAAATACTCATTTACTTAGTTGTTCAGGGTGTGGAATCTCAGATTGAAAACAGCAGGGACTGCTAAGGTATTGCAATAACAATTACATGAGGAAGGACTTGCACTGGTTATAGGGATTGTGCTAGGAGAGGAAGAAGCAGGTTGGGACCACTAATAAGACCAACTAAGGTAGTTAAAGATATAATCTCAGCATAGACTATTCCAGATACAACTTCATAATTCACAATAAACAGTCCTATATGATAAACAAATTCCTGCTTACTCCCCTCTTCTCATCAAGGAATGTTTACAATGGAGGGGGAGAATCAGCTTCCTAAGTGGAGCAATGTACAAATTCTTTCACAGAGCTGCACAATTTTATAAGGGATAGATCTGAAACTCGAAACTAAATCCATTACCAGACAGTTGACCTCAATTCAGCTGAACACATTTCCAAATTACCTTGCATAGAAAATCACAAGTGGCTTTAATGCAATAGAACAAATTTAGGTGGAGCTTACTCCCTTCAAAAAGTGAGGTTGCTATATTCACTTGTTATCCCTGTGGTAACTTTTCTGACACCTCCTGCTAAATACCCCAAATATTAGTGGGTGAACAATCCACTGCTTGGTGAATTCTGCTTCACAACACTAGGAAAAGTCAACATTGAAAGATATCTCACAGTTCTCAGGTTTGAGCGTTACAAAATTTATGCCACCAACAGAGCTAAAACAAATTTATAACCATATCAAATAGCAAGCCTCACAGGTCTTATCAGATAAAACAATGAGGAGATTTTTGAATACATTCAACAAAAATAATTAGCAGCTTTTAGACAACTCTTCAACAATTCAGTTTATATCTAAATTACAAGAGAAGCCATTCTTCTAAGTTTCTAATTTTTACTAATTATAAGCACATAATTAATTACAGAGTTTTCACAAAGAGAGTTATTACAATGAATGGAGCACTGAAAATCACAATAGCCAAACATTTACATAGTACTGGATATGGAATATGAGCAAGGCTGATATCAAGTACTCTATAAACAAAAGCTTCTTACAAACCATCCTGAAAGGTGAGTGGCAGGACCACTGGATGTTTATCCAACCTTTCCTTATTTCCTCAAAGAACTGGATCAATTCTTAGTTTCAGGCCTCATTTTACCTGCCTCTGAGGCTTTCCATTCCCATTCCCCAGCTTCAGAGACCAGGAATTTCAAGTGGCATGCTGCAAAAAATAACCACATGAAGTTTCCCATATCCTTTTTTCTTTCAATGAAATCAGAAAACTTCCTCAAACTTTTCTAAATATGCTTAAACTTTCTTCTTTGATATTCCCCCCCTACACACACACACACACACACACATACACACACACCATAATACACATACATACCCACACATCTCCAGTGATTCACACCTTTCTTATTTTCTTTTTTCTTTACTTCATCAAATCCTACATTCCTCACATTTCAACCATATACCAGAGTATATTCACTCATTAAATATTTCCTTTATAATTTTAGCACACTGTTAAACAAAACTAATGAATTAAAGACTTTTACTCTTAAAGTGCAATATTAACTATCAATATACCTGTAACAATCAAATTGTTGAGTTATGGTCAACCAGTTACAATTTTGTTATTCCCTAAAAGATAGAAGCACCAAAAACCCATTAAGAGGTTCTTAGCAATTATGAAAACTTGATTTATTCTAATAATAATTAAATTTGGGTATATTATTCACAGAAGTAACACAAAGCATTTTTCTAAATAAATATCATGTACATTTCAAGTTGCTTTATTAAATAAGCTTCTCTTTTTTGTGTGTGCAAGAAGCAAAACAGTCCTCAAAAGTTTAAATACATAATCTATTATAAAAAATGGGCAGGAATTTCATATAAATTACAGCAAAGTTTCGAAGTTCAAACACATAGACACACACCAATTCAAAAGTTATTTCTAAATTGATTTCTATTGTCACTAATTTGTAAAACTCCCAAGTATCCAATTTAGATTTTCTAATCAAATCCTATTTACCTTTTGGATAATCCTTGATTCACACAAACTTTTCTCTTTTCCATGAATTAACACTTAAAAACTCTGTTTGGTAGCCAAGAAGCCGGACAGTTCCTCAGATTCAATTTGAACTTAATCTACAAACCTTAATTTGGGGACTCAATTAAACGTGGATTTACAATTTCCAATATTCAAGATCAATTCCCAATTAAAGTTTTAGTTAGAATCAAATTAGTTAAAAGCAGGTAAAAAAATCAAGCTCTGTATAAATTACCTTTCTGGCAATTCTGCTTTTGGTGACAGAGAGATTAACATAGCTCAGTGAGCAACATTATCAAAGGTAAGGGGCTTATTCAAATTAATTGGTTGAGGAGGGGAAAAGGAGCATCTAGAGAAAAAGCCATCTCAATCTTTTTCTTTCTTACTGATGTTTTTGCTATTTTTGGCTCCCATTATGTGCTATTACCACACCCTTTCCCTCCTTTATCTCAGACCAAGATGGGGAGAAGGAAAAAAAGATCCGCTGACTATAAACACGCAAGGTACACTTAGCATGCTCCACAAAGAGAGGCAAAAATACAAAACATATAGCCAGTAGGTATCCTTTTAGGATGACCTATCAGAGTGGTCTCATATGGTTCATGATTACAAACTCACCAGCCACACTGGAATGGACCCAAAATTGCCTGTGTGTCTTTTAACAGCTCGTTGACTAAAGAGCCAAGAACCTGACCGAAAAGTGGTGAGAGTTTAGGAAATTCGAGAGACTCACTTACCCAGGCCAAACCACTGAATTAAATCTGGACTGGAACGCAAGAGGTCCCTGCTGGTACTAGGCACCTGAGATTGAAAGCTGGGCTGGGCAAGAGTCTTGGAATCCCACTTCCTAACACCAGATATGTCAACCTGAAATAAAGAAGACTGCCAAAACAGCAAAAACTAGGATCTTTTAACCAAGACAAGGGCATTGCACCAAAGCTGTTGTACTGAAGTGTCCAAGAAGGGCAGAAGAAGGGACAGGGTTAAATACATTTCAATAGGGAGGGGATCCCCTCAATGGAGGCATAACCCCAAGAAGCTGTTACATACATTCTTTTAAATAAACAATCAAAAGTCCATAGAGAAGTCTGAAGGAGGCTTGGAGAAATGGGTGACATCCTGTCAGAACAGCAAGCTTGGGCTCAGGTGTAGCAACAGAGAAACTGGTTTAAACCTGCTCCAATCATGGGGACAGTTGAGATCAAAGTCAGGTAGCCCCTTCTGATGCCTGCATTCGATATTCTTTTTTTTTTTTTTTAAACTGGTTTTGATAACCCTAAAGCAATTCATAGCTTTTGGATCTGGCAAAGTCAGCAGCTGCATTCAACAGTAGCAAGGAGCTAAAGATACCCCAGTGTCAAGTCAGGGATAACACTCGGTGATCTGCTGTCCCCAGTGAGACATGGTGGGTGGCACAGGTTATTGCCATACATATCACTGGGAATATTCAGGAAACCACCCACTTTTCTCCAAAGGTTGACTCATACTCCTTCAGAGAGAATGGGGGGCTACAGCAGCTATAGCTATAGATTGCAAGGGTAAGGACCTATGGCCTTGAGGCCACATGTGGTCCTCTAGGTCCTCAAGTGAATCCAGTTGGATTCAGTCAAAGGGCTGCACTAGAGGAGCTAGAGGGCCACATGTGACCTTGAGGCTGCAGATTCCCCACCCTTGGATTAGCCTATAATAAGAATGGTGGAGAGAGGAACAACTCTTCCTGACTCAAGAGATCAGAGGCCCCTTTAAATCCCATTTGACAAAGTCCAGGATCTGAGCAGTTATACTATTTATCCAAATATACCATTGGCTCTGCATATGCCATTCTGAAATAGTCAGCCATTTAGACACTCACCTCTGAATAACTGACATTTGTCTTTGTGAGTCACTGAAAGGGACATCCGAAATCACATAGCTCCATTTTACAGATGAGAAGAGCAGGGCCCAGATAGGTTAATTGAGTCATCTAAAGACACACAGCTAGTTAGTTAGTGGCAGAGCTGGGCCTACAAGCCCAGCTCTCCTGACCCCAAGTCCCATGTGCATTCCCCAACAGCCAGATGACCCCTTTATCCTCACTCCCACCCCCACTTAACATGACATACTGCCTCCCCCTTAAAGTATTATCTGGTCTGAGCTGCTTTTTTTTATTTTTATCTTCTTAATTGCAGGCTAAGAAGAACAACAAACAAGATTCTGGCAGCATCCTGTTGCAGCAGTAACTTACTAGGGTCAGTGAATGTGTGCGGCTTTGAGCCCGACCAAGTCAAAGTGAAAGTGAAAGATGGAAAGGTGTTTGTGTCAGCCGAACGTGAGAATAGATACGATTGCCTAGGATCGAAAAAATACAGCTACATGAACATCTGCAAAGAGTTTACCTTGCCCTCGTGTGTGGATGAGAAAGACGTAATTTATTCTTACGGACTGGGCAGTTGTGTGAGCATTGAAGCCCCTTGCAACCCATGCCTTCCATGTGGTCCATGTGGTCCGTGTGACCCTTGTAATCCATGCAACCCATGCAACCCTTGCAACCCGTGCAATCCGTGCAACCCATGCAAGCCGTGTGATCCATGCAGTCCGTGTGACCCATGCAATCCATGCGACCCGTGCAATCCGTGTGACCCATGCGATCCCTGCGATCCCTGCGATCCTTGTGATCCGTGCGACCCGTGCAATCCATGCAATCCATGCGATCCGTGCGATCCGTGCTATCCTTGCGGAAGCCGACTTTCCTACCGGAAGATGATGAAGTAGAGGGGTACAGACGATAGACTGGTTAGTAGTAATTAGTTTTACCGTGAGGCAGCTCTTTCAGTGTTTCTCTTTCCCTGCTTTCTGAAATACATAGGCTCCATAATACAGAACTGCAAACTTGTTGGTGTTGTGTGAGAATCTTTCAGTTCTGCCTGCTGCTGAGTGGGGTTGGCCCTACACAATTCCTGGGTTCCAAGAAGCGGTAGGAAAGAAAAATGACATGGGAGATCTGTTCACAAAGAACCAGGCATGGATTATTCTCATAGGTAGCCACAGGTATCATATTTCCAACTGGTGGTACTTAGGAGCCCAAGCCAGGAGTTAATAGAAGTGGAATCCTTGAAGGGCCCCAAGGCATGAAGACAGACCACATTATATGTTGGCTACCTGGAAAAAGACCAAGAAATAAATGAAAAGGGACTTACTTGGGAGGGGCCAAGGGAGTAAGTTGCTGGTTTCAACCCTGTCCCTTGAAGATATCACAAGAACCATAAAGTTTGCACTATTAATATCTTTGTTTACTAGTCTCAGTTGTGATATAATGGGCTAACCAGACCCAGAATGTCTTCCTAACCTGAATATCTCCTGGCTTCTCCTTCAGGTCCAGGATTGAGGAACATTGGTGTCGACACAACAGTTGTCTTGAGATGTTTTTGCCCCCCTGTGCAAAGGCTACCAATTTCCCATTCATTTTATGCCCTGACTTGCCTCCCTTCATAGTCTTGCCTCTGCTGTTGGCCTCATATCCCACCCTCCACCACCAGTTCAACAAGGTGCTCTCCATCTTGAATCCACTGCCCCCTTGTCCTAGGCAGCTGGGTGGCTCAGTGGGTAGAGTGCTGATCTGGGAGTCAGGAAGACCCAAGTTCAAATCATACATCGGACAGTTACTAATGGTTGTTGTCCTTCATTCTTGAAGAGGACCAAAATGGCATCACTATGCCAGAGTCAAGTTACCATGTGTCCGACTGTGGCTAATCAGACCAATATGAGCTCGGAATGCTCTACCACAGGTAGGGCATGAATAGTTCATGTGAACATTTGGTGTGGGATCCTGGGCAAGTCCTTTAACCTTTCCCAACTCCAGTTTCCTGATCTGAAAAATTAAGAGATTTGGACATGATAGCTTCCAAGGTCCCCTCCAGCTCTCTCTCCCTCTGTGCTACTCTGATCTTTAATGCCTTGCTGATGTTCAACTTTTGAGTAACCTCTATATTCTTCCTTCTCTGATCCTGCTCTAAGACATTAAACTCTGCTGGAGAAAGTCACAGAACTTGTAGACTGATTCCACTACAAATTAATGTTATCAAACCTTAACTGGACCCTTCCCATTGCATGACAATCTTTTTATTCATCTCTTATTGACTACCTATCACACTAACCACAGCAGCTACTCCAGGGTTTCTTTTTTCCCCTCAAGCCCCAATTCTACACCCATATCTCACTCTCAGCAGATTATTTCCCTCCTACTTGACTGAGAAGCCATGCATGCTGAGTTCTCTTATCTCCCTTCCTTCATATACTTCAAAATCTCTCAGCATTTTTATTTATTCTCTTCTAATTTGCTCCAGGCTCGGAAGATGAGATGAGGTTTATTATTGCCAAGTCTAGCCTCTCTGTGCTCTTGATTCCCATCCCCTTTTGTTTCCTTCTTGTCCCATCAACCTGCAAACATGCTCAAGTCTCCCTTACCTTTAAAAACACTTTCCTTCAAGATATCATTCTATACCTATTTCTCCCTTTCACTGCTAAAGGCCTAGAAAGGATAGTCTACGTTTGCTTTCTCCACATCCTTACTAACCATTCACTCCTTAGGTCTTTGCAGTCTTGTTCTTGACCCCACCATCCCACTGAAATTTTTATTTCAAAGGTCATAAAAGTCTCTTAAACCTAAATCTGATGACCTTTTCTTAGTCTGCACCCTCCTCCTTGATCTTTCTGCAGTAGTCAACACTGTTGACCAACCCTTCCATCTGGATCACCCTCTCCTTCCTTCACGGCCAAGAATTGTCTTCTTGTCCTTTTTCTTGTTTGGCTGCTCTTTAATCTTCTTTGAGGACTTCTCCTCCTTTTCCTACCTACTTAGTGTATTTGTTTTCCAAGGTAGTGTCGTTGGTCAACTCTTTTCCTCTCCTCTCATTTCCTCTCCTGTCCTCCCTTCTCTCTTTTCCACTTCTTAAGTTCTCTCCCTTGGTGGTCTCATTTGTAACTGGGAATTTAATGATCACTTCTACAAGAATAACTCATAGTTCCATATAATCTCTTCTCTGAACTCCAGTTCCATAATGTCTCTAATCTCCTGATAAACTACTACCTGGATGTCACACGAGTATCTCAAGCCCAACAGGTCCAAAACTGTCATTACCTTTCCTCCTACATTTCTAGCCATACTAGATACTAGGGTATCACCATCTTTCTAGTCACCCCAGATTAATACCTTGAGTGATTTTTGACTCATCTGTCTTACCTCACCTTTCATCCCATCAGTTGCTATCATTGCTTTCTCAGTGATATTTCTCACATGTGTCTCTTTCTCTTCACTCAGGTGATTCCCAGTTTAGTTCAGGATGAGATCACCTCTTGCCCAGATTCCTGAAATAGCCTCCTAATTGATTTCCCTGCCTTCAGTTTTTCTTCCTTCCCAACCCTTCCTTCATATAGCTGCCAAAATTACCTTTCTATTGTTGCAGGGCTTATTACGTCACTGCTCTCTTCAAAAACCTTCAGTAGCTCCCCATTGATTAAAAATAGCAAAAATTGAGCTTGGCATTTAAGGCCCTCCATAATCTGGCTCCAACCTACCTTTCCAGGCTTATTTCATACTACTTTCTTTTACACACTGTACATAATCTTAGTTATCTCTCAAACCAACATTCTACCTCCCTTCTCTGTGCATTTATTCAGGCTATCCCACTGTCTGGAAGACATCATCTCTATCTGTCAAAATCTTCATCTCTATCTGTCAAAATCCTAATCTTCCTTCAATGCTTAACTATCAACTCCTCTATTAAGCCTTCCCTGATCCCCTCATATGAGAGTATTCTGTCCCTCCTCCATTTTATTTGAACAAATTGTCTGGAGCTCTTCGCCTCTCCCCCATAACACTATACCTTGTGTTATGCCAATTTGTGTACATGTCCTATCCCTCCCCCCCAGTAGACTGTAAGCTCCTTGAGGGCAGGAATTGTTTTATTTTGTCTTTGTATCCCCAGCACCCTTCACAGAGTCTTGCACACAGCAAATGCCTAATAAATGTTTGTTGAATTGAATTGGAGGTTTAGGAGTGCTTTTGGATTGTAGCCTCTCCTTCCAGTCAATAGAATTCCATTGGCTGATTAGGCACAGTGTACAAACAGGGTATGAGTATGAGGACCTGCCTACAGCCCTCAGAATTGTGTGTCCCTAAGAGTATGTGTGTTATGTGCATGTATGTGTGAGGAGGTGTGTATGTGCATAGTGGGGAAGGGGCTGCTATTGATCTCCTCCCTGCTCTTATTTGCAAGTGAATAGGAAAAGAGCATTTTATTACCCTTATCTATCCTAAGACTGCATTGCTGATATCGCTCTGAGTGCAAATGATCCAGGGAAACTGGGTCATTATCCTGTGAGGTCAGAACTAAATATATGCTTTTTTGATGGATAGGTAGATAGGATGGGTCACTTTTACTCACAGAGAAGTGGACTTGGTCCATCAATAAACCATTACTGAGTGTCTACTTTGTGCCAGAGCTTGTGGGGAATCTCAAAGAAGAGCCCTCCCAATGAACCTGTAATCCAGCCAGGGTGAGAAGATTGATACATGCAAAAATTGTTAGAGAACAGTACAATTCTACTTTTAAAATATGGAGAATTTGTATCCAGATTTCTATTCATTCACCCAAGTAATCACTGTCAACTTGCACTGCAGGGTGACAAATAGCACCTCTCAGAACATATCAAAGGATGTCTTCAGGCCACCTAAGGTCACTGCTTTTCAATTATTTTTCTTCTATCTTTTGTAAATTTGAACATGTGCATTTAATGAGGATAGCAGAGACACAACTCCCTATGGCAGGAGTTCTTAAACTTTGTTGGGTCTTGGACCCCTTTGGCAATCTGGTAAAGCCTATGGACATCTCACAACAGCAGCAGCAGCAGCACACTAACATTTATATAGTAATTCAAGGCTTGCAAAGCTTTAAAATATTATCCCATCCTCACCACAATCCTGAGAGGGTAGGTTCTATGATTATCCCCATTTTATAGATGAGGAAACTGAGGCAGACAGAGGTTATGTGTCTTGCTTAAGGTCACACAGCTAGTAAGTATCTGAGGTCTTATCTGAATTCAGATCTTCTTGACTACAGTTAAGAGCTCTATCCATTGCGCCATCTAGCTGCCTAGAATAAATATTATTTAGAACAAATAGAAGGCAGAATTAGAACATATCTAATAAATAATTAGAATTTAGAAATAATTTAGAATAAATATTCTTCCAAATAACTGAAAGAAATGCCAAATTTCAGTTAGAGGTCAATGAAAACAAAGATGATATCCACCCCCCCCCCATCTAAGTTCATAGATCCCCTGAAATCTATTCAGGTTAAGAACTCTGATGCAGAGAAAGGGGAAGAGGCTAGGGTAGCCTCCAGCTTCTCCTCCCTTTATATTTATTAACAAAAAATTTTAATTGAAAATATGATCATCTTTCATCTGACCTCACAAACATCTAAACAAATACTTTTTAAAAAAAGCAAGACTTTATGCAAAATTATCTGATATAATAGTCTATGCGTCAACTGGGCTTCTGGCTCACCAGAGATTTATTTTCAGTAAACAACGATATTCCTTTCCCTTTCAATGTAATAGCAGTAATAATGATAGGAGGTGGCATTATTGGTAGTCATAATGATTACAACCACTCACTTCACCTTTCTTAGCTTCTGGTTTTCTCATTCTCACTTGTCTTTAAAAAACTATTTTTACTCCCTGTCTTCTCCTCTCCCCACCCCTTTCCCCCAAATTCCCAAGAGCACATTCCTCCCTGGCCTATCCTTTCTACAAGAGTCAGCATAAATCTCACATCCACCATCCAGTCTTTTCTTATGACCCCACCCAATGCCGTGTTACTAATTGTTTAAAAATTGACTCTTTGGGGGAAAAATGTGTGCAAGACATACTTTTAAGTTTAACTGGCGTGATTAACATTTTCTCCATCATTTCCTAAAATCTAGACAATCAACAAAAAAAAAATCAAGTCTTGATTTATAATGTTTGTTGACTTCCCAGACTTAATTATGATCATACTAAAATTTTAACAATTGACTCTCATGAGATGGTATGACCTGATTCCAACACATCCCTGATTCTACCCCACACTGATAAGTCTTTCTGACAATTTGTTCCCTTCTGCCCAATTTAGTTCTTTATTTTATCATTATATAGTAGTGAGTGAGGGTCAGTATGGCTGAGGGGATAGATTTGGAGTCAGGAAGGCTGATTCAAATTCTACCTCTGACTCTGTGACCACTGGCAAGTCCCTTAACTCCAGTGCCTCAAACATCTAGTTACTAAGTCATAACTGATTTGTAGTCTGCATTAGTGAAATCCTAGCTCCTTCTTGTATATATGACTTCTTGCCCACTAATCATCTCACATACACATGTGTTTAGTTTCCCCCAAATGGGTTTAAAGATGAGAGCCAAGTTATCCTTTTTCTATCTCCTGACAGAAGCTAGTATAGTTCTGAACACACAGTAGACACTCAATAAATGTTTATTGATCTATTAAAGAATCATTTCATAGGCTAGACTCTTCTACCAAACCAGACAGGGTACTGTCCCGCCTCCTCAGCCCCTGAGCTTTATAAACAATGGTCCTGCCCTGGGAAAACCTCTTCCCAGTAACATCAAAAAAGTTTATGCAAATTCTTACCACCACTGCACACTCCATGGTAATAAACTCACTGCTAATTTCTTAGAGAACATGACATCTCCAAGGGTTGACCCTTGGTATATCAAAGAGTTTTCTAGAAAAATAATTGTGAGCCTTATGCAGACCTGACCTCATTTGCTTACTTCTCCCTGCCCCCAAATATAGTGCTTTTGTGTTTCCCCTTCCTTCCCAGTCACTAATCTGATTGATTTTGTTCTGTTATTTCTCAGTCATGTCTGACTCTTCATGACTCCCACTTGGGGTTATCTTGTTAACAATACTGGAGTAGTTTGTCATTTCTTTCTCCAACTCATTTTACAGATGAGGAAACTGAGGTAAACGGAATTAAGAGACTTTCCCACACAGCTAGTCACATAGCTAGTAAGTGTCTGAGACCAGATTTGAACTCGGATAGGTCTTCCTGACTCCAGGTGTGGGTCTCTATTCACTAGGCCGCCTGGCTCTCCAAGCTGATTGATATGTAGCCTGAAATTCAGCTTCTACATTTATTCCTCTGACTAAAGCAGGCTTCTCCAAGAGTGTTCTTCTAAAATGCATATACTTTTGGGAGAGATAGCACTTTAATGTTTCATCAGTCATTGCACCTTAGTGTGAATTAATCAGTCTGTTTTCATATGCTACAGTTAGCTGATGTCAAAGCATTGCAGGAAATACAAGTTTCTACATTGGGTGCAGGGGGGGAATGGGAATAGGAATTAGTCATTTTGAAATCTGAGTCACTACCTAGAGAGGATGGGCTTGGGAAGCAGTTGGAATTAATAGAATGAAGGCAGCAGATACCTGGAAATGGTAGGGGAGGGGGAAGGAGATAAAAAACAGAGGTGATGAAGGCCACTGAAGACAGATTTCTCCTACTTCAAAACGGAATTGCAGAGCAAAAAGCTAGACTGAACTTTTAAAAATATATGTTTTAGTGAGGCTTTTTGCCTTTGCATCAGTTATTTTCCACCAACCTCCCTCCAGATTGAACCTTCCCTTGTAATGAAAAAAAACCAAACAAACCAATAATTGAAAACATCCATTACAGAGCCTGTGTCTGACAATGCATGTGGTTTTCCATCCTAGCAGTCCCCCACTTTTGTGCCAGGGGAGGGAGAGTATTTCATTGCCAAGATCTCCTCTTGTCCTTCATGGCTCTTCCTCTCTCATAAATGAGAGCTCAACTTCCTTTTAGGGGTCTGTCATTCACGTTGTAAGGAGGGTTTGTGGTTTTGCCTTGCTCCAGAAAAATTAGGCAGGCTTTGCCTTGGTTGTAGAGTAAATCTAATAAATGTAAACACAAATTAAGTAAATAAACCCTGACTAATAAACATGCTGGGTAAATATTATAGAATTAAGGATGGAAAAGAGGTTAATTACACAACTATGAATATTGAATATATTCTAGAGCTTAAGAGGTATTTAATTAATGGTATCATGAGCTGAAAATTTCCCCTTTTTAGGAATGGGCTGAATCAATAGCAATACCCAGTGGTTGGAAGGAATCATGTTTGTTTTGTTTTCAGTCAGTCATTCAACAAACATTTATTAAGTGCCTGCTATGTGCTAGGCACTAGTGTGCTGCTCTCAATGAGCTCACATTCTAATTTCTTAAGAATCATGGAGCAAATCAGATACACATACACATGTACACACACATACACATTTTGAGCCATATCTGTGATTTTTTAGGTATTGGGAACTCCTAGTGAGTAAAGTCCTTCCACCAAAGCAGATTGTCACCTGCTCTGTAAGTTAAAGTCTTAGAGAGTAGCTTGTGAGGTTAAATGACTTGCTTAGTATTCCATAGCCCCTGTATGAGAGGTGGAATTTGAACCTAGGTCTTTCTAGTTCTAAGACTGGCTATCCATATCTCTGTCACTTTTCCTCTTTCCCTACCCAGTCACTGCCTCTCACATACACGTGCTATCTCTAATTATATAGTTATAGCTACATCTATAGATAGAGATAGACAGATGCATCACAGTTCCAGTGCACATATAAATATATTTGGTCCAGACCTGTGATTTCATCAATGATGAGTAAGGAACTCCCTTCCCTGACACAGATCAAAAATTTCTCTGTGATTTATAGTCTTAGGGAGTTGTCCCAGGGTTATTAAAAAGCTAAGTGACTCACCCATGGTCACACGGCTAATGTGAGTCAGAAGGAGGACTTGACCCCAGGTCCAACTTATTCTTTAAGATCAACCCTCTCTATTCAACCAAGCTGTCTTTCTATGAATATATTAGTCCTGAATTATGATAGCTGTAAATGGAGTCATTTTTGTTTTCATGAATTATTTATTCATGCTTTGTTTTTCTTCAGATCTGGCTTACATAACCCTATATTCTCTCCCTCCCCTTAGCCATTTGGGCCTTTCCTCTTTGCCACAGAGCATGATGATTGAGCTTAAAGCTTTGGACCCATGTCTTGCACATAGTAGGGGCATGATACATGTCACAGACCCCAAAATCTTTGGGCTGTAGTACTATACAAGATTTCAAGCCCAGCACTAGTTAAACCTGCATCATGGGGGCTGGGAATTAGAAGCCAGAGATGGCTCCAGAGATTGAGCCAAACTTAGGATTCTGGGGTTTTAAGGCCACTGTCATAACATATTGCCCAACAACTCCCCAATGAGTCCCATGGTGTACGATCTCAGGATTGACGTGTTCATTCATAAAAGTGGCCTCGTAAAGCAACTTTTTTTAAAGACACCGGAGCTAGAGCTTGTACTTGTCTTTTGAGTCTTGCTTGTAAATATAAGCATGTGGGATTGTTTGTTTATATCAGACTCTTAATTCATACTAAGCCTCCCTTGCCTAGGCCCCAGGATATATAATAGCAGCCTCAAATTAGATGAGTAGAAGGGAGTACTGTTCTTCTTCACCCACCCCACCAATTCTTGGTCCTTGAATCAGTTATCTAGAGGTGACTAAAGGTCAACCAACCAGACAGGCCCAGGTTTCATAGTCCTGTGACTTCTTTCAACTCTTTTGACATCCCATGACCTTTACTCCATTTTGACCACCTATATGTGAGGACACACATTGGACCTCCACGTCATTATTTGGAACTGTTCCACCTCCATAGTTAGGAATCCCTCAGTTTCCTATCCTTCCATCTATCCCACTGCCTCACACCAGATGGATTTGTAGTTCATTTTTATCATGACCTCCAATCCTTCTGCTCCCAGAATCATGGAATCTCAGGGTTGGATGTGGCCTCAGAACCTCATACAATCTGAACAGAAATTCCCTCAATAAGTGTCATCCAGGTTCACTTGAAGCTCTCCAGAAATGGGAACCCACTGCCTACTGGGGTAATAATGATAATAATAATAATAAACAATAATGATAATGATAAGCATTTATACAGCACTTTAATATTCACAAAGCAAATATCTTATTCGATCCTCTCAACAACCCTAGGAGTTAGCTAGGTGCTATTATTATCCTAATTTTACAGATGAGAACACCAAAGCAAACGTTGTTTAAGAAACTCAAGTTTGCAAAGCTCTAGTAAATGTCTGAGGAAGGATTCAAGGATTCAGATCTGCTTGACTCCAAGATCAGCATGCACATATAATACACAAGCATTACTCAGATTTATATATTCCTGGAAATGTTTCAAAAAAAAACCTTTAAGGCCACCCCCAAAGCACACTCTGATGACAAGTAATGATGTACCCGTAGACAATGGAAGCAAACTCTTATTACAAAAAGAGAATCAAGCTAACAAACTGCCATTGGCAGTGGGGAGTAGGAAAATAGGAAATATTGACTTTTTTTGGTCCCTCCAAACTGACAGAAGAGAAAGCAGAATGAAGAGTGTCATACTTACCACCTATATTCTGTAGCCTGGGAGCAAGGCTGGGTTCCTGATGTGGTTACTAGTGCTGCTGCCACCACCTCCAATACGTAAAACTTCTGGTTGTGCTCTGTATTGGATGCCACCATGCTTACTCGATGTCAATTTCTTTGGATGCCATCATGCTCATTCAATGTCAATTTCTCATGGGTAATCCCGCCAGCTCTCTTCTTCCCGCACATTGGTCCTCTTCAAAAATGAAGAGCAAACAGCTACAACTCCTTCTCAATTCTGGACCTAATTCATAGCCTATTTGCTATGTCTGCTATAGATAGATAGATAAGTGGTGCAGTGGATAGAGCACCAGGGCTGGAGTCAGGAAGACTTATCTTCCTGAGTTCAAATCTGGTTTCAGACACCTGTTAGCTTGTAATCCAGTGTCACAACCTTGTCTCGGTCTACTTTGTGTCCACCAATTCTCCTGAGCTGCTACCACTATCCTAGAGACAAAAGCTTTGTTTTGTTTTGTTTTTTCCCCTGGAGAAAAGCTCACAACATTTTCAGCCTCTGCTCAAGCCCAGCATACTGCAAGATCTTGTGCTATCTAATCCCAAACACTGTTTAAGATTTTCTCCATCTTCTCCCAGGCTAAGAAGGAGAGGAAAACTATGCATCCTAGGCAGGGTTATGTGTTTAAACACTTGCCCCACGGTGCCTTTAACCACTTCCTCCTGACTTACAGGTAGAAGGGTATACATAAATATCAAAAGTAACACCTAAAGGAAGGCCTTCTGTCTTTTGTACCCATGCTTTTCCCACTGTACTGTCTGTTATACATTCTGTGAAAGGGGAGAGTATGAGATAAGGCTGAAAGGTCAGAGCCATATTGTACAGAATTTTGAATGACCACGTTGCAAGTTATACTTTATTTACTAAGTAATAAGGAAGTCATTGCAGATTTTTGAGAAGAGGAATGATGTGATATGAGGAGTGAATTAGAAAGATTATTTCATACTCAAGTGTAAAAGATGAATTGGAGAGGGGATAAAGCCCAGGAAGCAGAAAGTCCATTTAAGAGATTATTGTAATTGTCTTGGTAAGAAGAGATTAGGGCCTGAACTAGGTTGGTTGCAGTAGGAATGAAAAGAGGACACACACACACACACACACTCATACACATATGTACATCAGATATTGTGCAAGGAGAATTGGCAAAATTTAGCAATTGATAGGACACAAAATGTGAGGAAGCAGAAAGTCAGAAATGATTGGGAGGATGATAGAAATAGAAGAATTAGAGAGACAAGCTGTATCTTGGGGAAAAGTGATGAGTTCTGTTTTGGAACTTTTAAGTTCGAGTGGCTGGAAGGCTATCTAGGTGGAACTGTCTAGTGCACAGTAGAAAACCAAGAATAGAGCTCACAGTAGAGCTCTACAGGTTGGAACTGAAGATAAAGATTTGGGAATTATTTATGTAGAGACAATAGTTGACTTCTTGAGAGTGGTTGAAATTGCCAAAGAAGAGAACAGAGAGAGAGGAAGAGGAAGGAAAGGGGAAGGAGAAAAGAGAAGGGGAAGGGGAAAGGAGAAGAGGAAAGGAGAAGGGGAAGGAAGGAGAAGAGAGAAGAGAAAAGAGAAAGGGAAAAGAGAAAGGGAAGGGAAAGAGGAGGGAAGAAAAGGAGAGAGGGAAGGAGAGAAACGGAAAGGAAAAGGGAAGGGAAAAGGAAAGGGAAAGAGAAAGGAGGGAAGAAAGGAGAAAAGAGAGGAAAAAAACACTTAACTATTCTTAGTGAAATTTGACATGATGTGTAGTGTATTTGATCTAGGAGTAGGGACAAACCAAATTGATAAATATCACAGAAGATTGAAGGACCAAATTAATAGCTATGGAGAGCAGAAAGGAAATACTACATGTAACAGAGCCACAAGCAAACCTCGGGAGGATACAAACTTTAATCAGTAGAATGCTACACTTTTAAATATATAACTGTCTAAATATATCTTGTCAATCATGTGGGAAAGTTTGCAGCATTAAACCTCCAAGCCGCTATGTCTAATTTTTTCAAGAAGCCATTTTGAAAACAACAAAATGGAATCAGTGAGAAGTTTCGTATTAATAGACATTTTCAAAGCCATCCCCACAAAACATAAGTCCTTTCAGAAACTAACGTGTTATGCATAAATCACATTGCTTAAAATGGATTCTGAAAGGATATCTGCTCCAGTCAGGCATGAAAAATTTGGAGCCAGTCTGTTGATTCTATTTTTAATCATACTGAATCAAGTCTACAGGTTAGAGAAGCACTCACTGGCTGCAGGACCTCCTTTGGTGTCATGTTCCAGTGTATAAGTTTGCAGCAAATGACTTTTTCCTAAAATTTCTCATGGTGTTGTCTAAAGAACAGCGACCAGCATGAGAACTGAGGTTTGAACTTGGGTTTTGACACAGTAATTGTGTATGTCCTAGCAAGTCATTAAACCTCTTTGCATCTCAATTTTCTCACGTGTAAAGTGGGATGATAATCTTTGTGCAACTCACTTTCCAGGGTCATTGTGAGGAAAGTGCACTTTAAACCATAAATCACTAGAGGTTCATGCATTGTACTATAGAGCTAAAAAACAACTGGTTGTCATTATTTCTATAGCAATTTTTAATAATTAATACTTTTATAAACTAAATATCTAACTTGGTACAATTCGATATCTCCATAATCTCAATCCATGCACCAATTTTCAATGAAATCTACCAAAAAAACACAGTTATGCCCATTTGAAAAGTCATGATAAATACCATTTTGTTTCAAGATGGTGGCTGAACCATAAGTCAAATATTAGATGTATCCTGATATCTTTATAAAGGTAGCCAAGTTTGTCAAAATTTATGAAATGTTTTTGAAAAGCTATAATGGGACAGTCAGATAAATGTGAAATGCTAATTGTATCAGAAGATTCATTAAGTTTGAATAAAAATGGTGGGGATTGGAGCGTTTAGTTAAATTTTAATTTGTCTTTCTTTCCTTGGCCTATTTATTCTTTGAGCAGCTAGGTGGCACAGTGGATAGAGTGCTGGGCTTGGAGTCAGGAAGACCTGAGTTCAAATCAGCCTCAGATACTTACTAGCTGTATGACCCTGGGCAGGTCACTTAACCCTGTTTGCCTCAGTTTCTTCAACTGTAAAATGAGCTGGAGAAGGAAATGGCAAACCTCTCCGGTATCTTTGCCAGTGAAGAGTCAGACACAAATGAAACGACTAAACAACAAAATAACTCTGACCCATTCAGGTGCCTATTTTTGCATTCTGAAAAGCTGAGAGAGAGAAGAGAATAAATAGAGAACAATTTGGATAGCATGTAGCTGGTGTCCAGTACTGCTACTGCTGTTACCATTGTGGTACACGTGACACTCTCTACTGTAAGTGGGACCAGCTGAAACTGAGGTCTGGGACTTGATGGGGAGATGCAAATTTACAGTCAAGATTTACAGGGAGCATTGCTCTGCGGGTGAGTCCTTGAGCACCTCAATGGCTGGCTGTGTGGCACTACCAGGAACAGGGAGGAGCAGGGAGCTGGACCTTTGTCCCCTGCATTACCCTTGCCTTTAGATTACAGCTCTTAGGTCCTAGACATATATTCCTTCACATTCTAGTTAGTCAGTCAATAAGTATTTATTCATCACTAGCTAGGTGCCAGGCACTGTGTTAAGCACTAGAGATATAAGAAAGGAAAACACATGGTCCCTGCCCTCGAGAAGCTCACGTTCTAATGGAAGACAAAACATATGAAACATATATATACATTATATATTATATTACATTATATTAAGCGTTTTAGTGCTAACTATATGCCAGCACTATGCTGAGCACTAGGAATACAAGGAGAGGCATAAAACGTCCCGGTCCTCACAGACCTTACATTCTAAGGGGAGAGATAACATGTAAATAACCAGGCATGTATAAGATGTAAAATAATGTGAGGGGGAAAGGCACTAGCAGCTTGGGGAAGAGCATGAAAGGCGTCCTATAGAAGGTGAGTCTTGAAGAAGCCAGAGAAACTAAAAGACAAGGGTGAGGGGGACAGAACATTCCATGGATGAGAGACAGCCAGCAAAAAAGTATAAAGTTGAGAGATGGAGTGTTGTGTTCAGGGAACAGCAAGTGGGCCAGTCAGTATAGCTGAATTGTCAAGTGTGCAAAGGGAAGTAAAGCATGACACAACTAGGTGGCATAGTAGATAGGCGTCATAGCCTAAAGTCAGGAAGACTTGAGTTCTAATCCAGCCTCAGGCATTTACTATCTGTGTGACCCTGGGCAAGTTACTTCACCTTTACTTATCACCTACCTCACAGGGTAGTTATGAAGATCAAATTAGATGATAATTGTTAAGCACATATCACAATGCCTGGCATATGGTGAGTGCTATATAAATGTTAGCTATTATAACTATTATTATTAAGTATGAGAAGACTGGAAAGGTAAGAAGGGCCCAGTTTAGGAAGAGCTTTAAATTCCAAAGAGATAACTTTGTATTTGATCCTGGAGTGATAGGGAGCCAGTAGAACTCATTGGGGTGAAGAGGGAGATTGTGATTTAGTCAGACGTACCCTTTAGAAAAACAACCTTGGGGGGCAGCTAGGTGGCACAGTGGATAGAGCACCAGCCCTGAAGTCAGGAGGACCTGAGTTCAAATCTGGCCTCAGATCAAACACTTGACACTTGCTAGCTGTGTGACCCTAGGCAAGTCACTTAACCCCAATTGCCTAAAAATTAAAAAAAAAAGTTTAAAAAAAAAAAGAAAAACAACCTTGGTAGATGGGGAGTGATTGGAAAGGAGAAAGATGAGGCAAGGAGATTAACCAGAAGGTTATGGCAATAGACCAGGGGACAGGTGGTGAGGGCCTGAAGTAGGTACTGGATGTGTGAGTGAAGAGATGTTGTAAATGTAGAAACAAGATTTGGCAAATGATTTGTTAAGTGGAATGAGTGAAAGTGAATTGAACATGACACAGAGCTTGCAGGCCTGAGTTACTAGTAGAATGGTAGTGCCCTCAACGCTAATTGGGAAATTTCAAAGAAAGAAGGGTTTTGAGAAAAAGATGAGTTCAGCTTTGAATACATGGAGTTTAAGGTGTCTACAGGACATCCAGTCTGAGAAATCCAAAAGGAGATTGGTGATGTGGGATTGGAACTTAAGAGAGACTATGGTTAGATATATAGTTCTGGGAAATATCTGCAAAGAGAACATCCCTGAACCTATGTGAGCTCATCAAGTAAGATATTATAGAGGGAAAAGAGAAGACTCAGGAGAGAACCTTGGAGCTTGCCCACTGGTTAGTAAATATTACCTAGATGATGATCCAGCAAAGGAGACTGAAGAGCAGTCAGACATGTAGGAGTCGTCCCAAGATGGAATGTGTCACATAAACCTAGAAAGGAGATAGGATCCAAGAGAAAGGCATGGTCAGTGGTGTCAAAGGCTACAGAGAGGTCAAGGACAGTAAATATCGAAAAGAAACACAATTAGATTTTGTAATTAATAGATAACTGGTTACTTTGGGGAGGGCAATTGCAGTTGAATCATGAGTATGGAAGCTGGGTTGCAGAGAATTGGTTTAGAAGGGAGCAAGAGAAAAAGACGTGAATGACTAAATGCACTGAGCTTTCTCAAGGAGTTTAGCCAAAAAAGAGATGAGAGATATAGGATTATACCTTGCAGGCATATAATAATCCAGTGAGGTTTTTTTTTTTTTTTTTAAGGCTAGGAGACACCTATTTGTAGGCAGCAGGGAAGGATCCAATAGGTAGAGAGGAAGGGGGAATAAGCATTTGCTAAGCACCTCCTATGTGTCAGTCACTGTGCTAAGTGCTCTACAAATATTATCTCTTTTGATCCTCACAATTAACCTATGAGGTAGGTGCTATTATGATCTCCATTTTATAGTTGAGGAAACTGAGACAGACAGAGATTAAGTGACTTGCCTAGGGTCACACAGTAAGTGTCTGAGACTGGATTTGAACTCAGATCTTTTTGATTTTGTGACTCCAGGCCCAGCACTGTATCCAATTTGTGCCACCTAGGGAAAGATTGAAGATGAGAGAAAAAGTGGGAATGATAGTGGCTTTTGGAAAAAGTAGAGGTGATAGCTAAAGATGGGGAAAGATGAGATCAAAGGGTATGTGCAGAGGGCTGGATCTTCCTAATAATAATATTAATGATAATAACTAGTACAGCAATACTCACTGTTTCTGTGTCTAACTTCTGAGACTTCAAACATTCTCATGATTTTATTAGTAATCTCCTTTTTTACTTTTGTGTTGGCAACCCAGCACATTTGAGGCTAAGCACAGTAGAGGAAAAAATGAGGGCAAGGTTGTGGAGCAGCTGACAGATGACGAGTTAGATGAAATGGCTCAGGAAGGTCTTCAGGACAGCAGAGATGACGATGACAAATAAACTCCCCAAATCATGCCACTCAAAATTTCCAAGCTTGAAGTGTGGCTTGGCATAATCAACCAGCTGGCTAGAGACATCAGGACTGCCAATCCCATCATCGATGGGAGCTTCAAGGTTAAACATCAACTTGCCTCTGCTATACTCTCATACTCCGAGACCTTTACGGATCTCAAATGATGCATGAGGTAGACATCGCTCATGGATTATTTTAAGTTGGTATGTCTTTCATGACCTACAATGCCATTCACCAGCTATGAAGGACAGAGATGATGTCAAGACCTTGTCGGTCTCAGAGTCTTCCGACAACAGCAACTAAAGTCCCAGTAATCTCTCCCTTGGTTTTCAGAGGTCATGGTAGAAAGTTTTACAGCACTATAGTATACAAAACAACACCCTCATACCACCATCTGACACAGTAGAAGGCAAGATCCAGGTTAAAAAAAAGTTTTAGTTTTAAGAATTGTATTGGTTTTATGGTATTTATGGTACTCTGTTGATTTAATAGACTATGAAAAGTGAATATCGTCGTAAATCAATGTGGTTTTTTAAACTGAAGTGTTAGCACAAAAGGTTACAGAATTCTAGGGAATTAGTAGTGAGAAAAATGTTTTACATGTTACCAATTTTATTTTGTATACTGAATTTTATGGGTTATTTCATGGTAACTGTTAGGAGAAGTATACATTATCAGAATTGATGTTTTGTTATAAAGAATTGTATGCAGAAAAGTGTATTTTCAGCAATCTGTGGGAAAAGATTATAGTTTTGGATGGTCACAGGAACCTAACCCCCTATTTCCCATAGGTTCAGTGTAATAACATTTGGTTTTTTACTTTTGCACAGTTTTCTAGAAATGTAACTCCCATAAAAGTTGAGGACTGATTGTATTTACAAAGCATTTTAAGGTTTGCAAATGCCTTACAAATATTTTCTCCTTTGATCCTCACAACAACCCTGGGAAGTAGGTGTTATTATTATCCCCATTTTACAGATGAAGGAATCAGAGTAGACGGAGGTTAAGTGATTTGCATAGGATGACACTGCTACTAAAGGTCTGAGGCTGGATTTGAACTTAGGTCTTTCCCAATACTCAACATTGTCAAATATGGGCGTGGAGTATTTCCCTCAAGATATAAGCAAATAAATTAAAGTTGTCAACAGGAAAAACTACAACTTGTAGAACTGAAAAGAAAAATTACTTTGGGGTTTTCCAGTCCTACCCTGATTCCTCAGCATGACCTAGAAGTGGCCTTAAATTCCTGAAAGTCATTTCTATTGGATGGCAAATTTGGAAAGGTCTTCTCCCACTTCTGTTTCTCCTCCTCTTCTTCCTTCTTTTTTTTTCTTCTTCCTTAGTTACGGTGTATATTGTTTTTCTGGTTCTGTTTATTTCTCTTGGCTTTGGTTTATATGAGTTCCTAAACTTCTCTTTTATTCATCACATTCATCGTTATTCCATTACATCCATGAACCACAACTTATTTAGCCATGCCCCAATTGATGGCATCCTCTTCTTTCCCAATTCTTTGCTATTATGAAAAGTATTGCTGTATGTTTTGGTGGATATAAGGAGGATATGCTTGGGTGATATGCCTAGTATAGCAATCTCCAGATCAAAGGACATGGATATGTTAGTCATTTTCTCTGCCTAATTCCAAATTGCTTTCCAGGATGGTTGGACCAGCTCATATGTATACTCACTGAGAATTAGAGAGGCTTCTTCATATAATGAGCTTTATCATGGAAGCATGGCTCTAGAACTGGAAGGAATTTCAGAGGTCATCTAGCCTAATTCTCTTCATTTGACAGATGAAGAAACTGAGCCCCTGGGAGGTTAAGTGACTTGCCCAGGGTGAGCCAGGTAGTAAGTGACGGTAGTCTGAAGACAAATTTGTCTTAGTTTGCAGAGGCTCATCTGGTCAACATTTGGCCACTGGTAACGAATTTCTTTCGGACATACTAATTCACAAAGACTACCTACTAATGTATAGAGGGACCACCCATTATCAGAAGAGGGTACATTCATGCAGAGGTGATTGCAGGCTTTGTGCAAGGTGACTTTCTAATTCTCTTCCATTCCCACAAGAATTCTACCACTAGGTGGCGCATGCTTTTTATGAACTGAAACACCGCAATGGAGTTCTTTAGGGTTTCCCCTGGAATCGGGTAATGAGACAATTAACAACAAATTGTCAGACTGAGCCGGTGCATATATTACATTTCAGCTAGTACTTCTAAACATAGTTTTTAACCATGTGACAAATATAAATAATAAAAGCTGTTACTTTGCATCAAAAATGATGAAGCAATTTTAATTTTAGTTTTTAGCCCTTTCTAAAGTGATTCATTTAAGGGGGGAAATGGTATTAACTTGTCTGGTTATGGAATCATTGGGATCCCTAAAAAATACATTATCATAAGAGTTTATTAATATATAATAGGCTATGAGGGACTCCAAACGAATGATTCTTGTTTTAGGATGTCTTCTGGTGGAGGCACTGGCGTGCATGTGAGAAATTTGCTTCATTTATTTGGACATAAATGTAAAATATGTTTTGCATTAACTTCTCTCATAAATGGTGCATGGCTTTGCTTCGGTCTTGTCAGGGGGTTGGGCCTCTTTGTCAACTTGGGCTACGGTGGCCCTGGGGTAGCCTGCAGTCTGAAGGATGATTGGAGGTTTTCAGCCACCATCTAGTGGCCAGCTCTATTATGGCCTTGGTCGCCAGGAAATCTGATGCGATGTGATGTTAAATGGTTCAGTGAGGAAGCAGAGATTTTGAATTGGATGGGACCTTAGGGGACATGTAATTCCATCCCCTCATTTTGCAAATGTGGTGGAAGGAGGGCTTGTTCTAGACACCAGGGATAGGAGTCCAAATCTCATGTCTGAAGAGTGCTGCTATGTGTGGGACCTTGGGCAGGTCACTTGGCCTTCCTGATATTTAGTATCCTCCTCCGTAAAATGAAGGTTTTGCAGTCAATAAAGTTCTTCACCTCTTTTATGTCATGAATCCCTTTGGCAGTCTGGAGAAGCCAAGGAGCCCTTTCCCAGAATGTTTTCAAATGAATAAAAGTAAAATACAAAGGATTATGAAGGAAAACAATTTTACTGAAATGTTATCAACATATTAAAAAAAAAAAAGTTGAGGCAGCTAGGTGGCACAGCGGATAGAGCACCAGCCCTGAAGTCAGGAGGACCTGAACTGAAATTCAGTCTCAGACCAGACACTTGACACTTACTAGCTGTGTGACCCTGGGCAAGTCACTTAACCCCAATTGCCTCAAAAAGAAAAAAAAAACAGTTCACGGACCCCTGGTTAAGAATTCTTGGACAAGATGGACTCTGGACTCTGAGGTCTTTTCCAGTACTAAAACCATGATCCTGTGAGATCAAACAGCACCTACCTCCCAGGGTTTACTATAAGGATTAAGTAACATATAGCACATGCAACATATGTAAAGTGCTTTGCAAACCCTAATGAGCTATGTGTAAGTACTCATTCTGTTTATTCTTGTTCATTCATTCATTCGTTTCAGTCATGTTCAACTCTTCATGACTCCATTAGGAGTGTTCTTGGCGAAGATGCTGGAGTGGTTTGCCATTTCCTTCTCCAGCTCATTTTACAGAAAAGGAAACTGAGGCAGAGTTAAGGGACTTGTCCAGGGTCACACAGCTAGTAATTGTCTAAAGCAAGATTTGAAGGTCAGGTGAAGGTGAGTCTTCCTGACTGCAGGCCCAGAACTTTCCCCTGGAGGATAGACCAAAGAGGCAGTGTGACAGGGGAAAGGAAATGGGCAAGGAAAGAGAAGTTTATATAGTAGTAGCTATTACTATTTTAAAGATTGTGCTGTTTGATAGAAGATACTATACAGTAGAAACTCTGTCCCCTACCTGACTTCATCTTGTCTTCTTTCCCTAGCCTCTTCTCCCTCCTCTTGTCCTCCCCAACCCAGCTCAGTGATAGCTAGGAAAGGTCAATGTTGTGCTGGAATGACACAGGAAAGGAGAGAAAATTGAGCAGATCTCAAAGGGGTCAAACACCTGTGTTGGGTGACAAATACTACACATGGCACTCCTGTTTACATTTTTGTGATAGCCAATTATTTTAGTGCTAACCGGTAATAGCTGGGTGGCCCTAAAATAGAGGGTATGCTTCTGCCCTGTGTCAGCTTTCCTGGAAATTAGGCTTGCTGTGCTATGTCCCTGCATGACCCCAACAGGACGTTGCTTGTTTTGCTGCCCAGCTCGTGGTGGAAAGTGACCACGAGGATTTTTGAACTTGGGACTCTTGTGAACACACAGGAAGCCAGGCAGGCATCGGGTGCTGATGCCGTGCTTTAGGTTTCCAATACTCTCTGAGGTTGTCAGGCAACAGACAGCTCTTAGCCTTCACAAAGGAGAAAACTGAAATTAAAAAAAGACTGAATGACTTCTGGAAAAGTCAAGCTAATAGTTCAATGACTGATAGATTATGGTAGTATAGTAGACAAAGCCCTGAACTTGAATAGTCAGGAAGCTCTGGGTTTTTGAATCCTTCCTCTAACACTCACAAGGTATTTGACCCTGGGGAAGTCATTTAGTAAGTCAGAGCTAGCTAGGTAGCCAGTGGCTAGAGTGCTAGATCTCAGTTCAGGTTAATACCTGAGTTCAAATCCTGCATCAGACATTTATTAACTGTGGCACCCTGGGCAAGTCACTTCACCTTTCTCTGCCTCCGTTTCCTCAATTGTAAAATGCAGATAATAATACCACTTACCTCTCAGCATTGTTGTGAAGGTCAAATAGGATAGTATCTATAAAGTGCTTTGTAAACCTTAAAGTGCTACATGAATGCTAGCTAATAATGATTTTCCTCTCTCTGAGCCTTAGTTGCCTCATTTGAAAAATAATGATGACAGAATTGTTATAAGGCTCAAATATGATTTTATGTATTTACAGCACTCTGTAAATCTCAAAGCTGTATTATTTTTTTTTTTGTCCATGTGTATAATGATAGCTAGGGCCCAAAGCTTTCTAATGGTGCTGGGATAGTGGTTGGGGGCTTTAAGAAAGCCTCCAGGAAAGGTTGTCCAGAAAGGTTGTCAAGTAACAAACAGTTCTTAGCTTTCATGAAGGAGAAAGCTGAAATACCAAAAGGCTGAGTGACTTCTGGACAACTCAGCTTCCCCCTTTTAAGGTCCCTTGCCAACATTATCAGATTAGTTACTGTTACTACCACTGGAAAGGTCATGACCATCAGCTTCCTTGTGGTTCCATTCACAGTCCCTGACTTCTCATACCAAGACTCCCTTTCCTGGCTCCCACTTCCCTACATGCATTGCATCCCCCTATTAGAAAGTAGGATCCCTGAAAGCAAGGACAGACTAGAAGTATTTGTATACCCAGTACTTTTATCCACCCTAGAGCTTGGCACATAGTAGGCATTTTAAAAATGACTTTTCATCCATTCATTGTTTCTTCATTGCCATAAAATACAGAGATTCAGGCAAACATTAAAAAGTGAGGAAGAGGAAGCTGTTTAGAAAAACAATATGGATTACAGGGTATTCAACTTAGATTTTTACAAGACCCATGATGAAAACAAGGATATAGAAGTGAAGATGACTATAGAGAAGAGTGGTGCGGTCCCATAAGAACAGGGACAGAAAAGTTTAGGTCCAGAATGAGCTTGCAGACAATTCAATGGGAAACAAAACGCCTTTTGGAAATGCCACTGAGATAATAGCAAAATTAGTTCTGGTAATAAAAAATTGTAAGAGGTTGTGTTTAGATGCTTTTTTAGGGAAAGAATCTATTGTTTCAAGATAAAATATATCAATAACTTTAAAAAAAATTGGAGCAGTGTGATGTAGTGGATTAAGAACTAGCTTAGAAGCCAGGAACACCTGGATTCCTCTGACTCATATGGTCTGTGTGACCCTGGACAAGCCAGCCAAACACTCAATGCTCTAAGGAGCCCTTGAAGACTTAGTTATACAGAGATGCCGACCTGAATAGGTTCCCTTCACCAGTGACATCACAGGCACATCCCCTATATTGGGGTCAAGCGGAAGATCAAGGAAGGGATAGGACTATTTCAGGTAGATGGAATGATAATAATCATTGACAGAAGTAAGACAAAACTCGTCAACTTTTAATTTGGTTCTGTTTTCTCTACCAAAGATAATGATCTTCTCACTGGGAAGTAAAAAACAAAAATTGTCAATAGAGAACTTGCAAAATTCAGTTACTTGGATGAAGGCATGGATAGCGTGCTTTGCAAATTTGCAGTTGGCGTGAAACTTGTAGAGCAGTTAATACATTGAATTATAGAGTTAAGATCCCCAAAGAACTTGATAAGTTTGATAGAATAGGGTTTCTCTTTGAATGAGATTTGGGATTCTTTCTCTCTTGACAGAGCTATCTTGCTCCCAATCGGAAAGCAAATTCACTCTGCATGTTGTCCAGTATATTCTCATCTCACATACTTTTTCTTGTTTCTGTTTGCTGTCACTTCAGAGCATTAAATAATCATTCTCTAGCATGGAAGGTAATGTTATCTCTGAGTCTGGGGATTATAGTCTGACCTGGGGTTTGGGTGTTCTGCAGGTTCAATGTGAATCAGCTGTATGACATAGCCTCCAAAATAGGTAATGCTATCCCAAGCTCCATTAAGAAAGGCAGAGTATATAGTATAAGGCAGGGCCAGTTTGGCCAGCCCCTAGTAGCATATAAAGGAACAGTACTGCTATACTCTACCCTGGGCAGCCTACAACTACTCAGTTCTAGAAATCTGATTTTAGAAAAGACATAGACAAACTGGAGCACATCCAAAAGAAGAAGAAGACCCAGGTGGTGAGAAGACTAGAGGACATACTACATGAAGATCAAGAAGAAAGATCTGGGGAGGCAGAGCCAGGGGCAGAAAGTTTCAGAGAGATATGCTAGCTATCTTCAAGTTCTTGCATATCTGGCACGTGGAACAGGGTTTAGATTTGTTCTATGTGGCTCCAGAAGGCAGAACCTGGAACAGTAAGTGGAAGTCATAAAGCAGCAGATTTAGACTTACTGTAAAGAAAAAACATCCTGATTAGGTAGAACTGTCCAAAAGCAGAATGGCTTGCCTTAGAAGGTATTTCAATTCTCCAATTATATACAATAAGAATTATCCAGTTTATTTTCTGTGACCCTCTCCATCACTTGTTTAGTCATGAAGTCTCCCCTTTTCCACAGATGTGAAATGTAATTTCTTCCTTGCACCTTTAATTTGCTTATGATGCCACCTTTTATGTTTAACTCACGTATCCATTTGGAGTTTATCTTAGTATATAGTGTGAGATGATGACCTATACTAAATTTCTGCTAAATTGCTTTCCAGTTTCCCCAGCAGTTTTTGTCAAATGGTGTTCAACTAACTGAGGTCTTTAGGTTTATCAAGTGCTGAGCGATTACAGCGTTTGCTTATTTCAGCATATGTACCCAACTTGTTCCGCTGATTAGATTCTATCTCTTTGTTTTAACCAGTGTTGTTTAGTCATTTCAGTCACGTCCAACTCTTTATGACCCCATTTGAGGTTTTCTTGGTGAAGATATTGGAGTGATTTGTCAGGTCCTTCTCTAGCTTATTTTACAGATGAGGAATCTGAGGCAAACAGGATTAAGTGACTTACTCAGGGTCACACAACTAGCAAGTGTCTTAGGCTGAATTTGAACTCAGGTCTTCCTGATTCCATGCCCATGGCTCTATCCATTGTGCCACCCAAATGTCCCTGTTTTGACCAAAATGTTTTTAAAATTACTACATTTTAATATACTTAGAAATCTGGTACTGATGGGCCACCTTTTTCTTCTTTCTTTTTTTTTTCATTATTACAATGGAGATTACTGACCTTTTGTTTCTCCATATTAATTTTATTATTATTTTTCTCTCTCTATGAAATAATCCTTTGGTAGTTTGAATAGTATGTCACTGAATTAGTAAATTAACTTCTTTTATTAAAGGGATATTTTGTGAATACTTAGAAAAGGATGGTGGTGACCCTTCTACTTCTGCATTGATGATAGCAGAAAGGCAGAAATGGGAGAAGAGGATGATATGAATCATCCAGTTTCCACATTATTCATATACATTAACTTAGCTGTTGGTACTAGAACTAGGAGTATCAGGTGGAATTGCAGGGTGGAAGATATGTTTGATGTAAAGGAGAACTTCCTAACATTTAAGAACTATAAGTCTAATGGACTGTCTTGGGAGTTAGTTGACTCCTAATCACTGGAGGTTTCAAGTAAAGATTGAATGACCATTTGTCAGGGATTTAGAGAGGAATGTTTTTTTCTGTTTGTTTTGTTTTGTTTTGTTTTTTGCCTAGGCAGAGATTGATTTCAACGACCCCTTAGATTCCTTCCAACTCTGACATTCTATGAATCTATCATTTTATTCTAGGAGGCAGTGGCCTTGGTCCTGCCATTCTGAGTCACCGTCTTGCATTCATTCTCTCTTATTTGCCCCTTAATTCTCAGAAAGTACCCATCACATTTTCATATCACTACTCATCTTAGAAACAGCAGGCCACCCTGAATAGCACTTAATTCCATGCAGCATGGATATACATACATACATACATACATATATATACATACACATACACAATACGTATATATGTGTATATATATGTATATCCCTTATTCAAATGTTCAACATTTCTTCATAATACAAACACTCAATATCATGGAGTCCTCACCAAATTCTATAGCAACCTTTATGATCCTAAGGATTCTGTATTTATATTTTAATATACACACCTTTCGTTCACAACCTTGAAGGAGCCATTAACTTTACAAACACTTTCTGGTGAGGAATGCTTTTTGTGCACACATATGTACACCCAAGGCCACCTAAACCTGTCTTCTTTACTACATGATTTTGCAAGGCCTCAGGCCTTGCTTTTCAGGCTTCATAATGCACAGTCTGAGCTCTCAATCACCATCAAACAACAATGAAAAGGCCAAATTCAGTTGTTCTTTGCATTATACAATTTGGGTCATAGAAACTGCAATTGAATATAAGAATTGGGTTTTGACCTTTGACCCAGCAATACCACTTCTAGGTCTGTATCCAAAAGAGAACATAAAAGGGGAAAAGGACCCACAGGTACAAAAATATTTATAGTGGCTCTTTTTGTGGTGGCAAAGAATTCAAAATTGAGGGGATGCCCATCAATTGGGGGATGGCTGAGCAATTTGTGGCATATGAATGTAATGAAGTCGTATTGTGCTATAAGAAATGATGAGCAAGTAGATTTCACAGAAACTTGGAAAGACTTGTATGAACTGATGTTGAGTGAGGTGGGCAGAGCCATGAGAACATTATACACAGTAATAGTAACACTGTGCGATGATCAACTATGATTGCCTTACCTCTTCTTAGCAATACAGTGATCCAAGACAATTCCAAAAGCCTCATGACAGAAAATGCTATCCACATCCAGAGAAAGAACTATGGAGTCTGAATGCAGATCAAAGCATTTTATTTTCACTTTTTTTGTTTTTTGTTTCTTGTGGCTTTTCCCTTTTGTTCCGTTTCTTCTTTCTTGACATGACTAATGTGGAAATGTGTTTCCATGATTTCTCATGTATAATTTATATCAGATTGCTTGCCATCTTGGGGAGGGAGCAGGGAAGGGAGGGATCAAGAAAGAAAAATTTGGAACTCAATATCTTATAAAAATGAATGTTGAAAACTGTCTTTGCATTTAATTGGAAAAATAAAATACTAAAACAAACTGAAAAAATAAACAATAAGCAAACTTAAAAAATTATTTTCATTTAGACAAGTTTAGGTATTGTTTCTGTTCAGAACTTGGCAATTTCTAAATAAAATATTTACCTGAGGGGAAAAAAAGGAAGTGGGTTTTGATATGCTAATCTACTTAATTATATTTCTTATCTGTAGTTTGATGAACACAGAGTGATTGGTGTGGGGGAAGGGGATGAGTAGAGAGGAAATCACCCAGTCTTCCTAAAAGAATAGGAGCACTTTAACTATATTTTAGATCAGATTCTTTGTTGAGTCTTCCCAGCATACTGCACTTTAGTCTTCTCTTCTCTTTGATGTTGAAATATACACTCTAAAAATAATGGCAAATGGTTGCTACAGATGTGTCCTTGAGCATGTGGTGAATGTAAAATATTAATGAAGTATTAATGCCATCTGGGAGAGCAGCGTGCTAATTAAGGTGTGGGGGCATTTTTATTATTGCCCTTGTTTTCAGGTAATTCCATAGAACTGTTCAAATTTCTCTTTAACCTCAAGTGTTTCATATTTATCCTTAGTCCAAAGACGTTTTTGGGGGAAAGTAAATCATGAAAAAACTTAGAATTTGTATATTTGGAGACATCTCAACAGGCAAATAAGTTTTCCATTCATTAAAAATACACGTGCCCATAGATACAAACATACCTTTATTTCTATTGCTATAACCTCCCAATTTGTCTTCCTACATCGAATCTTCTTCACATTCCAATATATCTCCCACACAGCCACCAAAGTGATTTTCCTAAAGTACAAGTCTGACCATGTCATACCTTTCCTCAACAAATTCTAGTGGCTCTGTATTGCCTCCAGGAGCAACTCTTTTGAAGAGCTACAATTTTTCACAAACTAGAACCTTCCAACCATCCCACTCTTGCACATTACTTCCCTTTGTCCTTCGTGCAATCTACTCATATTGACCTACATGTTACTCCTCGCACAACAAGCTCCAAGTGCTAGGAATCTCCCTTCTTTGGCACTGACTGTCCCACCTCCACCCCTCCTTCCAACCCTAGAATGCTTACCCTCCTAGCTTTGACCTTTTAGAATCACAGGAAGGAAGGAAGGAAGGAAGCAAAATGAGTGAAGGGAAGAAGAAAAGAAAGAAAGAAAGAGAGTAAGGAAGGAAGAAAAATGAGGGAAAGGAAGAAGAAAAGAAGAAAAAAGAAAGAGAAAGAGAAGGGAGGGAAGGAAGGAAGGAAGAAAAGAAGAAAGAGAGGAAGGAAATAAAGAAAGAAGGAAGGAGGAAGAATTCTGAGGTATAGGCACTAGCAGTTGGGGAAAGGCTCCTGCAGGTGATTTGAGCAAATTCTTGGAGGAAGTCAGAGAATCTTAAGACTCATTCAACATTTTTCAAGTACCTACTATGTTCAAAAAGAAATTGTGCTAGGTATTGAAGATGCAAAGACAAAAGTGGAACAATCCCAGACTTTAAGGAATTTCCATCCTGCAAAGGATTCCATTCTACAATATCTACATAGATAAATAAATAAAAGATTCTTCGAGGAAGGGAGTACAAACAACTAGGATGAGAAGGGATGGGGTCAGAAAGACTTCCTGAGTGAGATGTCCCCTGAGAAGAGCCTGGAAGGAAGTTCTAGATTCCAAAACACAAGAACTCTTCCCTTTGATGTTGAAGCATGCCCCTAAAAATAAGGTGGATTCTTCATACAACTGTGTCCTGTAGCATGTAGTGAATGTAAACTTGTAATGATAGGAATCTGGAAGAGTCACTCTCCTTGAAGGGGGTAAGGGTTAAGGATTAGGTCAGTCATCAGTTGTCTGTAAATGAATTATGAGCCAGAAGGTATCCCTCAGAAATGAAGTAGGAATTCAGTGAGAACTGAAAAGGAAGTCCAACAGAGGGTGGGAAATCTGAAAGTGAGAGAGAAGGCTAGCATGTTTACCACTGGGGGACATTGATGTTAATAATCATGATCTCCATGGATGATGGCACACTTCCCCAAGGCCCCATGGTTACTACTAGTCATAGATAGGTTCAGTATATAGTGGTAAAAGCAAGAAAGTAGGGCTAGTACCTCATAAATCATGTTAGCCAAGCCAATCTGCTACTAAAATGCATTTACTCTCAAAATACTTCTGTGATCTCATCATATCCAGATTGCAAGTAGCCCACGCTCACCTAGCCTCTACTACTCTGGTCCACATCCTCCTACAAGTTCCCCACAAAGGATCTACCCAACTTGCTGGTTCATCTTGACATCATGAAGACGCTACTTCCTATCAGTGACGCCTTGCTCTCCTCATGTGACCTCCCCATCTTCACAGGATCATAGATTTAGAGCCTGAAGGGGCCTCAGAGGTCATTTAGTCCAAATGTTTTACAGCTGAAGAAATGGAGGTTCACAGAGGTAAAATGACTTGCCCTAAGTTATGTAGGTACTAAGTGCCAGAGGCAGGGTGCAAACCCAGTTCTTCCAACTCCAAAGATGGCCATCTTTCCTGTGTACAATTCTGCCTGTCTTCTTTTTCCACTCATACATTTCTTCGATGACATCCTTTACACTGGTTTGTGTTCATAATTCCTTGTTTATAATGTTCTGCAGCCTCCTCATACCCACAATGTACCTCCCCACTGCCCATAAGTGATGTTCATTTTCAATGCTACAGAGGCTATGTTGTTCCATGATTCATTGACATACAACAAAACTAGTAGAATCCTGGTGTTAAAAAGAGGAGCCTTTGTTTTGGGGAGAAGCTTGGGATTATTAAAAGAACTTTACAATCTCCCAATGGTAATCCAACATGCTTTCTTCCTTTCAACTCTGGACATAACACATTGCTTATTTATAGTGTGTAATTACTTTAGGATAATTATCTGTACCCTGCTATCTCATTCATTACTAAGCTTTAAATTTGTTTTATTTTCTTTTTGTTATCCAATAAAATTGGTTGTGTAAAACCTTCATCTTCTCTCCTCTGAACTAAGGGGACGAGGAATTTGTCCAGAGCTTAAAACAAGAGAGTCCAGGGAGATCAGAGTGTCCCTAGAGGTTAGGGGTGGCAGTAACGTCTCAGTTACCTGAATGACAGAGCAAAGCCAGAACTCGAGGCATGAAATCTCAGGATGGGAGAACTTGGGAAAGGGTATGATCACTCACACCTGGGAGTTTCCCTCACACACATTCCCTAGAGTTCTGGGTTTGTCCTTATTATCTAGACCCACAAAAAGAGATATTTTATTAGCAAGTTCAGGCAATGCAGGCATAATATTAACTCTATAAGATAATCACAGGGGTAGGGGGAAGGAGACAGAAGTTGACTGTTTCAGACTGACTGTGGGTGAGACCAGCATTAACTATTGATCCAGTCTACCACCCAAGAGGCAGTATGCACAGTGGTAAGAGTGCTGTCTCTAGAATCAGAGGAGCTGGCCTCAAATTCCAGCTCTGCTACTCACTCCCCTGTGTGAAGTTGGGCAGATCATTTAACTTTTCTAGGCTTCAACAAAATGAGGGAATTGAACTACTAGGTCACTTTGATGTCTCTTCTAGCTTTGAGCCTATGAAGATCCATGATTTTGCAAGTATATTCTAATCACGGAGCTATCCAAAATCACAATAGCCTACTTCTAGAACCTTTTAAGTGAAGATTGGTTGACCCCTTTTCGAGGATACTGTAAAGGAGACTTTTATTTAGATACTGGTTGAATTAGATGGACTCTTCATGATTCTAAGATGGAATCTGATATAAAAATCCATTTTATATAAAAGGTAAATTTAGGGGCTTACCTTACAAATGGACTTACTATGGAGGTCCTTTCAATAGGTTCATACACCCATAGACTATAAGAGCTAAAATGGACCTTAGAAATCTAGTCTAATAATGTCTTCCCCAAAACAAATGGATTTGCCCGCTTTTCAGAAATGCATTTGTGAAGCTGAGTGAGATACAATACACACTAAGAGACCTGGTGCCTGAGGCTCAGGTCAAGTCCTGGTAGTAAGAAGACAACAGTTTGGGTGCTCGATGTTTATGGAAATATGATTATCTCACTCTTTTCAGGCTAGCTTGGTGGTAACGGATGGCTACAATGAAGTTGACTATTGAGAGAAATGATTATTAATAGCCAGTGATTTGGGGAGATTCAGAGTTTCCCTTTTTCTATAGGCCTTATTTCAAATTTTAGTCTCTTGAAGAACATTGAATTAACTCTTCTCAATCTTGTTCAGATCTCACCCAATCTTACAAGGAATTTAGTCCCGTTGTGTTCTACTCAGGTTTGGGTGGGGATGAAGTCTTTGATTAGATTGCCCAAGGCTGGGGATACTTTAGAAGTACATGACACAAAGTTCATTAGAATAGGTCCAGCCTCTCCTTGTAATATTCATCCTCTCATTAATTATTAACCAATTAGAGTTGGTTGTCACCCACAGGAATACCCTTCTTCCAAAGGCATATAAACAGTGAGCACGCTGGGGTGATGGTCCTTGGCATTCAAGACTGACATTGACCTCTTTTATTAAAATGCTTACATTATTAATAAAATGACTGATTACCCGGAAATTGTGTCTCTTGAACTTTTTAAACGTCACACTATTTTGCCCTCCCCGATGCACTGTAACTCTGTTAGGGCTGCTTTGCTGGGATTCTAGCTCAATGGTGATGGAGAGTTACAGCAATGTTTTCATTTTCTGTTGCTAAATCATCATCCATGTCCCACTCCCTAATTGTGAGTCTACCTTCATAGCTCTGGCCTTGGTATCCTCTTTTTTCATGATCTCATAAGCTTTCATAGGTTCAATAATAATAATAATAACTATGCAAATGACTCCCAGATCTATATATCCAGCCCTAGTCTCTCTCTCTCTCCTGAGGTCTGGTTCTACATCACCAGTTTTCCTACTGGATGAGGATTCCCCTCAATGTCCTGTAGACCTCCCTAATTCAACAATTCTAAAGCAGAACTCATTAATTTTCCTCCAAACCTACCGCTTTCCCCAACTTCCCTTCTAGTCATCCATGTCCATGGCCTTTGATTCCTACTTGATTTCTCACTCCCCCTTACCCTCCCTATCCAACCAGCTGTTGTCCCATAGATTCCACCTTCATATCTCTCATATCTATCCACCCTTCTCTCTTCTTACATGACCACCACCCCTAGTTCGGACTCTCATCATCATCCCTTAACTGGGCTATTCCAATAGCCTCTGAATTGTTTTCCATGCTTCAAGTCACTCTCCCCTCAAATCCATCCAATACACAGCTGTCAAGGTGATGTTCCTAAAGCACAGGTCTGACCACGTCACTCCTCTGCTCAAGATGTTCTAATAGCTTCCTGCTGTCTCTTGGATCAAACAAAACTCCTCAGCTTGGCATTTAAACCTTGTTACAGCCTACTTTTCCAGGCTAATTTGCATTATTCCACTTTACAAATTCTTTGGTTTAACCAAACAAGACTATTTGTTATTCCTTGTATATGACATTCTATCTCTTCTCTCCATGCATTTGAAAAAGCTTACCCTTACGGCTGGAATGTACTCACCTTCTTTTAGAATCCCTAGTTTTTTTTTTTATTTCCCCTAAAACACATTTAATTGTTAATTAGCCATTTGATCAGTTGATTTACATAAATTATCCAAAAATGCTAAATGAAAAAAAGCTATATTCTTAAAGGAAAATCCATGTCTATGGTCTCAAAGTAGTTAAATTTAATTCAAATAAAGGTTGACTTTTAAAACAACATTCTGTAGTCATGATGAAAAGGAAACAGAAAGAAACAGAATGGTAAAAGTATTCACTTGTTGGCCAATTAATGAGAGCCAGAGTGATTTAAGTGGGTTTAAGGTAGATCCTTAAGAAAGAAATGTAGCTTGTAAATGGAAAGATATCTTGCAAGGTTTTTCTTTGAGCAGAGCACCCACAAGTAAGAGTATGATACCCTATGTGGACTGAGGGAAGTGAAAGGAAAGAAGAAAGAAAGACCAGCCTTAACCCCAAATCACTGTAGCTTTCATTGATTGGCCAACAATAGGTCTCAAGTTAAGCCCTACTTGGTCATTGTTTGTGCCCTCTTTGGCTCAGAGTGAATGTAAATAGCAATTGTTTTTGTTTTGGCCAGAAACCCTGAGGGTCTTCCCCTCCCAGATTGATTTTTTTTTTTTTTGACTAGGTTAAAGAGGCCATTCTCTGCCTCATTTCTTACTTAGTCAAACTGAGACCTGTTAAAAACCTTAACTTAAAAAGGCCAAGGTCTCCCACTGCATCCAGGGCTATCTCCAGTTGTCCTGATCCTGCCGCTGGACCCAAATGACTTTGGAGGAAAAAGTGAGGCTGGTGACTTTGCACAGCCCTCCCTCACTTAAATCCAATTCACTTGCAAGTCATGGCATCACCTCCCTGATATCATGGTGCTCTTTGAGAATGAAGGACAAACAACAACAAATGCATTCAGTGAATTTAAAAGTCCTCAAGGTAAAGCAAAATTAAAATCTTTTCAATCATATTCTGAAAAACGAATGTATTGATTTGCTTGTTGAGTCTTGGACAGTCTAATTTTTTTCAGCTTTGTTGATCAATTTCTCTGTTCCCCATTTGATTTCACAGGGTTGATTAAGTTTAGCCTGCCTGTCTACTAAAATCTTCTCCCAGTATCTCTGTTCATGGTCACCAGGGAGGGATCTCAAATTTCTAATTGTATTTCTTTTTAATTTATTTACGTGCTTTGATTGCTGCTCAAGCATCCTCTGGAGTTTTAAAGCTAGCAAGGCTCCCCATATCTTCTAGCACATCAACACAAACAACATCAGTTATCACTGCCAAGGTGGTCTGGAGGTGTTTCCTGATTGGCAGGGGTTCCTGCTAATGATCTTCACAATCAGTCCACTCACAAACTGGGGTCCCATTGTGTTAACCTTCTCAGGAGGCTGACGGTCTTCACTATTTGCAAGGCTATTTTTTATTTCAGGATCTGTGTCCATCTGTCCTAAATTCTCAGACTTTATTTAGGATTTTTTTTTAAAGAAGCATACTGGTTTTCTGCAGAGTCAAATATTCTTTTTTCAATTCCATTCATTCACTCTTGAATAATATGCCCAATGGTACCACCTCCTATCCATTTTGTGTCTCTTTATGCCTCTTAATTCTATTTTCTTTTTGGTTTTGAAAGGGATCCATCGTTCATATCTCCAGCATCTTTCTCCTCTTCAGTAGAGACTGCCAAATCTTTATAGTCCTTTGACATTTCAGCTTTTGAATGCTAATCTTTAGCAGTTTCTTCCTTCAGAGAGCTTTTCTTGATTTTTGAACTTGATATCAACGTATCCATATCTCCAGAATTATTTCTCTCCTCTTCCCTCCCCTAGCTTCTTAAAGTAAACTCAACACTTCAGGTCCTTTATTTTTTTTTCTTCTCCTTCTTACAGGGTGACCTTTGGATATCTGAACTACCCACTTCTGAACCCTCCAATGTTGTCCTGTGCTTTTTAAGCTTGTTTAAATGTTATAAATGTTCATCAGTGGTGTCTGTAGTTGTTTCCTTGGTCTCTACTTTGCTAAATGAAAAAAAAAAATCTATATTTTTAAAGGAAAATCCAAATCTACAGTCTCAAAGTAGTTAAATTTGACTTGAACACCTTCCTTTTTTATTTTATTTATTTATAATGAGTTTCACAAACTCCAATGCACTATATAAATGTTAGTTATTACTACTATCATGTTCTCAACTTTTTTGATGGCATTCAGTTAGAAATAGGACAAGTCCCTGGCCTGCTATTATTTCTGTATATTTGATGTCCTTCAGACTACTGTGCAAAAAAGATAAAATTATTGTTTTTTTTAAGCAAAATAAGATTATTAAGATGTAACCTCACCTTCTGTAAATTTACTGAAAACATTTTTGGGACAACTTTAGTAGCAGGTGGGATGACAGGCATGACATGTATCTCATCTTTTCCCCACATGAGTTTTATTTCTTCTGTTAGATTTATATATTTTGAAAGTTTTTGATTGGGATTCCATGCAGTTTAGAGATTATCAGTATTTTATATGGTAGTATATATTAAAAGTGTTGTTCTTATATTATTATGACATGCTCTTCAATAATTTCTGATGGAAATGATCTCATCCTGAATCACTATTGGTTGGTTAGGACCAAAATGACATTGCGATGCTAGAGACAAGTTTTAATGTGTCTGATTGTGGCTGATCGGACCAATACAAGCTCAGAGTGTTCTACCACAGACTGGGCACAAATAGTCCATGTCAGTCTCTAAGTTTGCATATACTGTGTTTCCCTTGAGCTGTTTCAATTCTAAATATGTGTATCCCAAGTTATTGATATAAGGCATTCTGAGAAGAAAATGCAAAAACAGAAATTAATCCATTTCCTTTAAGAAAAATAAATTTTAATAGTATTGCAGTAAAAACCTGCAATAAAGAGAAACTGAGGCATAAAAGTCCAAGCAAAATCTATTTATGAGCAAAGCTAGCAAATGCCAACAATAGAGGCCATGGCCCCTCATTGACCAAAGACACACCTTACAATCAGAGCCACCTTATATGCAGTTTGGTTACATAAGTTTATTACATAAGGTCTACTGGTGCCAACTAAACTCAGACTATGATCCATAATTCTGCTTACAAAAGGTGGGGGGGGCTCTAAAATCCATAGTAACAAGGAAAATACAGAGTTGAAAAACATCTATAAAGTCCCCAACCAGATATCACCACACGTTTTCCCCCCCCTTTTTATCACAGACACCCAGTTCTAGGAAAAACACTTCCTGAATAAGTGAAATCATCGTCCATCTATCTTATCTCCCTCAAGAGCTAGGTCCAGCCTCAGTTATGTTCACAGTCTCCTACAAAGTCTTTTACAAACTTTTTCACCAAGGTCTATACAAAATAAATTTAAATCTAAGTCCTAGAAGTTTGTTACAGTGATTATTAAAACTCTTTAACTATTAATCAATCACTTAGTAATCAATAATCAATTTCACACTAGTCAACTGTGAAATTAGTAAGTAGGATTTCTAAGTTTCACAGAAATAGCTGGATCCTTTTCAAGTTCCATATTTTAAAGACTGAAAGTATTAAGTTCAAAATTCCAGTATGGATAGTTCCCCATTGACAAAAAACTACAACCCCTCCATGCCATAGGAGATAGTGTCATGGATTGCTGACATTAAAGGAAAAAAAGTTATATGGTGGAAATGCTTCTAATGAACTGCCTCTCCAGACTTATCTAGGCTGGTCCTCAGGTGTCAAATACAGAAAGTCTATCAGTAGACTTGTAACTGAAGCCTTTCTAGCACTGCAGGACCTAATCCATTCAATCCAACAAGCTTTTCTTGAGTGCCTAATATGAATAGGGCACTAGGAATACAACCCCCCCCCCCAAAAAAAAGTCATGGCTTCCCTCCTGGTGCTTACATTCTATTGGAGGAGTTTGAGCTCTGCTTCCCACCCCACCCCCATAGCCTTTAAGAACTTAAGGATACTTTCACTCCATCATATGAAGGAGGTTAGTGGAGGAAATAAAACGAAGGTCAAAATAGACCTAAGTTTTGACATATTTATAGAAAGCTGAAGTAATAAAACCCAGCCTTTAATATTTTTCTATTTTTAAGTATAGAATTTATATTATGGTCATTGTACAGATATATCATAGTTCATACTGCAATGTATTTGTATTGCATTATTTATATAATCCTACTATCCTATTTGCTTATTAAAATATAAAGACAGTAAAGATAATAAAAAAGAAAAACATCCTAGGTAGAAACAGTTTTCTCTGCATGGCATATATTTTCCCATTTACCAATTTTCCATTGCATTACTATCACCGGGGAAAATTGTATAAAAACAGGATTAAGTTTGGATAAACAAGACTGCTATGAAAGTGATTGTGAGGTTACAAAACGATTATGATATCAGGTGTGGAATAAGAAGGCCACCAGCTTTTAAAAAACAAAGACTCCATTTTCATGAAAGAGCTCCCTAGTGAGAAAAAGATGTTCATTTGTTACATGATAAAGGAAATGTTGCTTGCAAGTGTGTTGCAGGTTTCCATGAAGTTCCAAGAATCATGTTTTAAAGTAGGGCAGAAATAGTAAGAGTTGAAGAAATCTCCTGAATTAATAGTAAGAAGCTGCCACCAGAATTAGTATAGAAATGAGTTGCTAGAATAGAAAAATGTGATGACAAATCCAAAGTGAGAGAAAATAAATCCATTACCTTGGAGGAATACATACCAATACAATTCAATCCAATACAATTCAATCCAATTTAACCTAACCTTACAAGCATTTGTTAATCACCTACCATCTTCAAGGCACTGAGAATACCAAGGCAGAGCAAAAGTCAGTCCTTGCCTTCAGGTTATGATTATGTGGTGATATTCATGAAGTGACCTCATGGACCATCTTTCTAGTCCAACACTTCATTTTACAGATTAAGAAACTGAGGTCAAGGGAGATTAAGGAACTTGTCCAGAGTCTCACAGGTAATGACAGAGGTTCAGTTTGGAATCAAGTCCTCCAATTCCACAGTCAACACTCTTCACTACCCCTCACTGTCCTCAAGGAGCTCATTACACTGAATAATTCCTCCACCCAATTAATACTGGTTGCTTCAAAATACATAGAATGTGAAGAAGCTTGCAGAATAGTCTCTATGTTTGCATGTGCAAAAAGAGATGATGTCATATCTTTAACCTTCAAAAGTTTAATGGAACCTGAACTCATTGGTGTGAGTTTTCGCATCCTGTCATCCAGAGCATTCCTTGACCATGGGTGTCTTTAGAAAATCTATTTAACATGATGGAGTTCTTCCTCTTGGTCTTTTAATAAAGATCTCTTAGGCCTTCATGCTATATGAAAACAAACAAACAAAATTGACAACTTTTAAACATTTTTCATATTCCTGAGCCAAAGTAATGAAAATTAACTTTGAAAAGTCCAATTTCAGAGGCAAGATTAGCCAAATTAAGTTGATACTCTTACCAGACATTTTGTAGTAGGTCAATTTCTATGATCCTTTAGAAAAGAAGTGATGAAAGATCTGGAAACAAAATAGATGCCTATCAATTGAGGAATGGGTGAACGAACACACTGGGTTACATGAATGTGATGGAATGTTACTGCCTTTGAGAAATGACGAATGTGATGAAGAGAAAGAAGGGTTAATTTATTTGAACTGATACAAAGTAAAGTAAGAAGAACCAGGAAAAGAATATACATAATGGCTTCAACAATGGAAATAAGAAAAAAAAAAACAGCAAAACAATTGAACCTGAATGCTATGAAATTACAGTGACCAAACTTGGCCCCCAAGAGATGTGAGAAGGCACCTCTCCCTCTTTCTTTTCACAGGTGAGGGATTCTGGGTGCAGAGCCCACATGTTCTGTCAAATTTGATTTTTATGCTGATTAGTTTTGCTTAACTACTTTTTTTGCCTTTCTTTTTTATTCTTTGTTAATTGGGATGGCTCTCAGGGTGGAAACGCATATCGAGAAATAAAGTGATGTTAAAATGAAAGGTATCAAATGCATTTTTTTTTTTAAATATTGGAGTGCTGAATTTACTGGGGAGGCAGGAGAAAGACCGCATGAGAGGGCTCTTTTAAAATGGGAGTGGCACGAAGCAGATTTTTGAAGCATTAGTGTTTTCACAGTTCTATGATGTTTGAACTTAATTCTTTACATCTGGCTTGGCTCTTCTCCTGCCCTGGCAGTGTCCATGACCTAAGAATCTGCTGGCTGCTGGTCCTCTCTCCAGGCTCATGCCAGGCTGGTTTGCCTGGCATCTAGAGCAGCTCAGTCTACTTGTTAATTAACCAGTCTGTAACTTGACCTTGTGATTTAAAAATAGCTTCAAAACGGGACTAGCCTCGTCTCAGAATCTTCCAGGACATCACCTCATGTGTTTAGTACCACTGAAACACCTGCTTAACTGGAACTAAACTTTTTATAACCCCCACCAGCACTTTCTGCCTTACAGAGCTTTCTGGGATTTATTGCAAATTTTTTAGAGCTCTCCTTAGGACCATATTTAGGCAAAGGACTTTCCACTTCAACTCTTAGATCCAGCCTTCCCCTCCCCCCTTTTCTCTCAGTTCCCTACCTCCCTCAACTTCTGAGCCCTAAGTAAGGCTGTGCTGGTAGATGTTTAACAATTGGCTTTCTGAAGAAAAAAAATACTTTTAAATTTAATCTGTATTATTAATATTTTCTCCATCATTTCCTTGAGTCTACACAATCAGCAAAATAATAAATCAAGCCCTGACCTGTTCCCTTTGCAGATTTCTGGGATATGGACACCCATACTGAAAATTTAACAGTCTGCTCTCTCTAGCACACCCCTGACCCTAAGCATTGGGTGGGGGCAGTGATGACGTCAAATCCAGATGTATTTTCCTAGCGGAGTCTGAGCAGCACCCCCACCACCACGTGGAAGAATCCCAAAGTCCCCAGCTCTTAATCTGTGTGTGGTCTTGGAGCTGAAAGCCCCACCAAACTGCTCAGCTGAAGGCCCACTCCTGCCAGCCAGCTCTTACAGGAAAATTTGGAAGCACATGAAAGAAACTTTTCCATAGGCCTCCCCACACTGCCTGCCAGCCTGCCTGCCTGTCTGGATACACCATCTACTTTTCTTCCTCCTCCTACCCCAATCTTCCTCCCACCCAGGTCCACATTAAGGTCAGGGGCCCTAAGGGAAGTTCCTGGCTGTGCCTGCTTCTTGGTGATAGGAACGGGGCAGCTAGCCCTGTGGAGATCTGGTTTTTCCCTGCCCTCCAGCCTGAGGAGGCTCTGTCCCCTTTGGCACAGGGAGATTGTGCGGGTCTCTGCTTGTTGGAACAGGACTTTAGTCAGCTGGGGACTCCCAGCTGCCACCTCCCACATCAGGGGAGGTAGGGGCAGAAATGGGTGTGCGGTTAACTAGTAGATGGGAATTAAGCAGAAGAAAAGAAACTCAAAGCAGTTGTTTTGTGGGAGCAAAACATAAAGCCACAATAAAGCAAGACCTAAAATATTCTGTCTGAGAACTCGAGTCTGGCTCCAGGCTGTTCCTTCCCCTGCACCCCTCCCCCTTTAAATTTAAATACACAACTCCTCCCCAATTTCACCTCTATACACTCTGTGGAGAAGACTAAAACCCCCAAGCTGAAAATATTTTCTCTCCCTCTTCAAATTTTCCTGGAGCACTTGATTTGAATCTCTCTGCCCCCTACGTTTTCCTTTGTATTTACTTATCTGCGTACATATCATATCCCCCAGTAGAATGTGAATTCTTTGCAGGCAGAGATGTTTGGGCTTTGTTTTACGTCTTCAAGTCTCTACCACAATGTCTTGCACGTAGAGTGCATTTAATAATGACTGTTGTGATTTATCCTGAATGGCCTTGTATTGAAGGCAAGGACTTTCTGGTGTTGGTTTTTTTTTTATTTCTAGCACATTATCAAACTCACATAAGGTGCTTAAAATGTTTGTTGAATTGAATTCAGTGGTTTTCCTTATCATCTTACCGGCCCTGGTGCCCTTAGATACGCAGGTCTCATGTATTTCACCTAAAAAGTCTACTTATTTTTTTATCTCAGGACCCTACTCCTTGCTAGCTGATAAAAGTTGTCCTACTTCATCGTGTGTAGCTGTTGTTGCTCATCCTTTGTTTTCAAAGTGAACCAATGACATCACAGGTGATGTCTTGACTTGCTCATGAATTGAATTTAAGTGAGGCAGAGTTGGCACAAATTCCTCAGCCCCACTCTCTTTTCCAGAGTCATGGGAGTCCAGTGGCAGGACAAAAGTCAAGATGATTGACCATGTGCTGGGAGGCAGTGGATGACCTTGGTGTCTTCAATGTCTACCAAGGTCTAAGCACTCCTGCTTCAGCTGCCTTCCTGGACATCAGAACAAATTGTTCTCATCTGTCCATTCCACAGGTGGAATGGTGGTGCAGTAGATAGAGTGCCAGGCCTGAAGTCAGGAAGACTCTTCTTCCTGAGTCCAAATCTGGCCTCAGACACTAGCTAATATGACCATGGGCAAGTACTTAACCTTATTTACCTCAGTTCCTTATCTGTAAAATGAACTAGAGAAGGAAATGACAAACCACTCTAGTATCTTTGCCAAGAAAACCACAAATGGGGTCACAAAGAGTCAGATGTGACTGACAACAACAGATGTTGATCTCTTAATGTGGTATGCTTCCAATGTTACATTTTGGAGATAATGGTTTAATCCAAAGGAGTGATTCTGATGGCAGAAATGTTGAGGTTTAGGGGTGCTGGGATCCCAAAATAGTGACACAGGTCCTGCCCTGAATGAATTTGACCCAAGCCTTCTTTCAGCCAAAGACAAGGTTTATTAGAACACTGGTCAAGGGAGGCGTGACTCTAAAAATCTGCCATATTGGCCAGACTTTTAAGGAATCTAAGCACTTTAATGGAGTCAATATGGATCTTACGTACAAAAAGACTGTGGGAACGATCTAGGAGTGGCCAAGTAGTTTGGGGTGACTACAAGGTAACAGAGAAGCCATGGTGTTGGACCACATGGCCAAGGGAGACCCCGGTCTAGATAGTATTAAGGGAGGGAAGTAGTGAGGGGGCGTGGCTATGATCCAGACGTAACAGACAATGAAGGGCTGGGCTAGGTTAGAGGTAACAGAACTGGGAGATTGGGTGCAGCCACAATGAAAGGTGGGTTGGGATGGGTCCATACCTCAGGCCAACACCAGAGATTTGACCATGTGGGAAAGTTCAAGGAAGTTGGGGGCCTATACCCCATCAGAAATTTCAATTACTTTCATTAGCAAGCAGGTAAGAGATATTTTGGAGAGTTGGAGTACCTCTTTAACAACCTTCTAAAATCTTAGATATTCAAATACTTTACCTGTGCCTAAAACTAAAACTGACAGGGACAGTTTCCAGGTGTTCCCAGCACCTGGCTCAATGAGTTTTGAAGGGGAGTGACAGTTCCTGGTTTCCCTCTTTGGCAAAAACTGCCCTAGTTGGTATACAGGATATACTTTTGTTTGAGGGTTTTAAGGAAGGTGCAAAAGTAATAACCAAAGGATTTGATTTCTAATCCAAAGTGCGCTGTAATTACAGCAACATTCAGGGTATATATTTAAGGACAAGAACATGGAAGAACATAGATAGGAATGGACTTATACTCATTATGAAGTTATTCCACCCACCACCTAAAATAATAGCACATGATTGCTTAAGATCTGACATAGCAGCATTCCTTCCTCTGGCTTGTTCATGTTGGCCACATTAGATGGAGGTTTTAGAGGCTGGAAAGGAGGAGGAGTGTCCCTAGAAAAGAGAGGTTAGGGTCAGTCATGTGAATAAACAACTGCTTAATGATAATGACAACTAAAAAATAATCATAATATAACTTACACTTATACAGGCTCTAAGTTTTGCATAGTGCGTTTACCATAACAACCCCGTAAAATAGGTTTATATGAGTATTATCTCTTTTTTACAGGTGAGAAAACTGAGGTTGAATTGCCCATGGCCACATATTCAAAAAGTATCTTAGTCAGAATTCAAACCCAGGTCTTCTGATTCCACTATGCCACCCAAGCACAAGTGGTATGAGACAATGTGGTATAGAAGAAAGAACACTGTAAATTAGAAATGGGGCAACTAAGTGGTTCAATGGAGCGTGCCTGTCCTAGAGTCAGGAGAACTTGAGCTCAAATCCAGCCTTAGACATTTACTAGCTGTGTGACCTTGGACAAGTCACTTTACCCTGTTTGTCTCAGCTCCTCATTGGTAAAATGAGCTGGAGAACGAAATGGCAAATCACTCTAGTATCTCTGCCAAGAAAACCCCAAATAAGATCACAAAGAGTCAGAGAACTGAAAAGCAACTAAATAACAGCAAAATTAGAAGACTTGGGTTAAAATCGAGCAGCTGACATTTAATAGCCACGTAACCTTGAGCAAGGTATTTTACTTCTCTGGGCCTCAGTTTTCTCACCAGTAGAATTGGGATGGTAATACTTCTGCTACCAAATAGTACATATATTCACAATGTTGTTTGGAAGTATACACTTTCAAAAGTATTTATTTTGAAAATTACACTTGTTCTGATATGAACATAATGTGAATTTTGTGTTTGTTCATGCAGTTTCTTCTGTGATAAATAATAGGTGAACAAAAACTGTACCCAGGAATATACAGAATATACAAAACTCTTTCTCTATCTCTCTGTCTCTCTGTCTGTGTGTCTGTGTCTCTCTGTGTCTCTGTGTCTCTGTCTCTGTCTCTGTCTCTCTCTCTCTCACACACACACACACACACACACACACATAAAACGTAGCTAGCTAGTTGCCTTATTTGACCACACATGATATCCTACAAGGTTGAGTTTTGGTATTTTTTAACATCTGTGAACTTTCCTATTGAAAAATAACACACATTGCACATCCCAAACATGTTTTGTGTCATGGTTCCAAAATATAAAGCATTATAAAAGAAAGTTTTAAGTACTGAGGAGAAGCTTGAAATAATAAAGCCATTTGAAAGAAGTGAGATAACGTGTGATATCTCCCCAGTACCTGGCATAAAGGCTTCCATATTGCAGACCATCAGAGACAATGCTGTGAAAATAGAAGAAACAGCAAAGGCTGGAACTGTTATGCTCCTAACCCCATTTCTCCCAGAAGCCCTGCAGTTTTTATGTTATAGTTTTGCACAGCACTTTTTTTTTTTTTACAAAGAATGCATATGTTGAACTGTAGCAGAATTGATTGTACCACATGATCTGTTGCTTCTGATCTCCTGCTCAATATGTGCGCTGTTGAGTGGCACAATGGATAAAGCACTGGGCTTGGAATCAGGAAGATCCTGTTATGTTATGAAGGCTTTCTGTTCTGCCCTCAAGCCATCATACTATATGTCTTCTCAACAGGAATGGCAGCTAGGTGGTGCAGTGGATACCGGGCAAGTCATTTCAACTCTATCTATCTCAGTTTCCTCAACTGCAAAATGGGATGATAACAATAGCACCAGGGTTGCTGAGAGCATAAAATGAGATATTTACAAAACACTTAACACAGTGTCTGGCAAATAGTAGGTGCTATAGAAATGCTAGCTATTACTATCCTCTTCTTCCTTTCACTACTAAACTCCTAGAAAGAGTAGTCCACATTTGATAAAAACTTTCTCTCTACCTGCTTGATCCTTAGCCTGCTTGGCTGACTTCTGGCTGTCACTATTCCTCAGACTACTTCACCTTCCCAAACTGGAACCATGCCCCAGACATCATTATACTGTGCATACCCTTTAGGAATACCATGACTATGCCTATACTCCCAAAGAAACCAAAGAAAAAGGAAAAGAAACTACATGTAAGGGAAGAATTAAGCAGCTCTGTATGTTATAGTGAAAAACTGGAAATGAAAGGAGTACCCATTATTTGGGTAATGGTTAAACGAGGGGTGGGGAACCTGTGGCCTAAAGGTCATATGTGGCCTTCTAGGTCTTCGGGTATGGCCTTTTGACTGAGTCCAAGTTTTACAGAAGAAATCCTTTTATTAAGGGGATTTATTCTGTGAAATTTGGATTCAGTCAAAGGGCCACATTTGAGGACCTAGAGGGCCACATGTGGCTTCAAGTCCACAGGCTCCCCACACTTGGGCTAAACAAATTATGGCATATAAATGTAATGGAAAGTAATATTATTATGCTGAAAGAAATAAAGAAAAAGATGGGTTCAGAGAAACCTGGGAAGATTTGTATGAACTGATGCAGAGTGAAGCGAGCAGAACCAGGAGAACTATAATAACAACATTAAAAGGAAAACCAACTTTGAAAGAAATAAGGTTGGGACAGCTAGGTGGCGCAGTGGATAGAGCACCGGCCCTGAAGTCAGGAGGACCTGAGTTCAAATCTGACTTCAGACCTAACACTTGACACTTACTAGCTGTGTGACCCTGGGCAAGTCACTTAACCCCAATTGCCTACAAAAAAGAAAGAAAGAAGGTCTCTGATCAGTGCAATGGCCAATTAGAATTCCAGAGGAATGACAGTGAAGCACACAACCCACCTACTGACAAAGAGGTGATGGACTCAAGATGAAGAATGAGACATACATTTTCAGACATGGCCAAGGTGGGAAGTTATTTTGCTTGACTATGCATAGTTTTACAAGAGCTCTGCTTTCCTTTGTTTCCAATGGAAGGGGATATGTGAGGGACAGGGAGAGAGGGAGAGGGTAAGAAAAAAGAGTCACTGAAGTATCTTTTGGGAAAAAAATGCACAAAAGAGAACAGATAAGGATAACTTTGAAAATTATATGTTGATGGCTAATATAGAAAAATGTTTTGCATGACTACACATGTATAATCTATATCAAATTGCCTGCCTTCTCAAGGAGGACAAAGGGGAGGGAGAGAATTTGAAACTCAAGATTTTTAAAAATGAATGCCAAAAATTGTTTTTACATGTAATTGGAAAAAAAAATCAAAAAAATTTTAAAACAAAAGTACATGTTGAATTTATTGTGTTCATTTATCATTAATAATATATTAATTAGTATATTTAAAAATAAAAGCAAGCTGTATGGAACCAAGATTGTCAATGTCATGAACACTTCTCTTCTTCTGTTCAACTATATATATCTTCCTTCTCTGACCTTACAAGTAGGCGTATCACTCAAGGCTCTGACCCTCTTTGCTTTTCTCTTCAGTAAAAATAATGAGAACATATTTCTATAGTACTTTAAGTTTTTACCAAGCACTTACCTCAAAATGACTTATTAAAATAAATAGTGTATCTAATATCCCCATTTTAGAGATGAAGAAACTGATGCTGAAGAAAAGTTGAGTGACTTTCTAGAAATAATTAATTAATTAATTTTTAGTTTTCAACCTTCACTTCTATAAGATTTTGAGTATTGAATTTTCTCCCCCACTTTCCCCTCCCCCCTCCCCAAGACAGTGTGCAATCTGATATAGGCTTTACTTATACATTCATATTAAACATATCTTCACATTAGTCATGATGTAAAGAAGAATTAGAACTAATGGGAGGAACCACGAGAATGAAGAAATGAAACAAAACAACAAAAGAAAAGGAGAGCAAACAGTATACTTCCATCTGCATTCAGATTCCAAAGTTCTTTTTCTGGATGTGGACAGCACTTTCCATCGTGAGTCTTTTGGAGTTGTCTTAGATCCTTGCATTGCTGAGAAGAGCTAAGTCTATCAAGGTCAGTCATCGCACAGTGTGGCTGTTACTGTGTACAACATTCTCCTGGTTCTGCTCATTTCTTGAGTGACTTTCCAGTGGTCACACAGCTGGTAAGTGTCAGAGCTGGGATTTAATCTGAGATTTGATGACCCTCTTTCTGTGTTTCTGTATTCTTTCTGCTGCATCACACTTCCTCCCTTAGACCATCTCACATATCCCAGGTACTTCAATTACCCCTGAGTAGATGATTCCCAAACATATGAATATAGCCCTGTACCCCTAATCTTTCTCCTGAACTCTAAGCTTGAGTTTCTAATTACCTGTGTGCATCTTTGGAAATCCTTATCAGCGCTTTGTGCCAAAGGAAATAATCATATTTCCCCCTAAGCCTCACCTCCTCCCTACTTCCTTGTGACTGTTAATGACATCACTGCCCTCTTTTTTAATTCTTTCCTGTCTCTTACCCTCCACAGCCAATCAGCTGCTAAATCAACTGATCAAATGAGTTAGTCCTCTGCAAATCTTGAAGCACTGTACAAGTGCTACTTATTATTATTTTTAAATCCTGTCCATTCGGTCTCCACAATATGTGTCATATCCATCCTCTCCTATATTTATATTGCCACCACCCTAGTTCAGACCTTCTTGCCTAGACTATGATAACATCCTCCTGTCTGGTCTCCTTACCTCCATTCTCTCTGATCTATCCTTGATACTGTTGTTAAAATAATCTTCCTAATGCACAAGTGTGACCATCCCTTTTATGCTCTAAAATTTTGATAAAGTACAAATTCTTCATCCCGGAGTTCAACGCCATCCACAATTGGGCTCCAATTTACTTTTCTAGCCCCTTACTTCCTTTTACACACTATGCATTCTAGCCAACTAATCAACTAGCTATTTTTCTGTATCATTCTGCCCTCTCTCACCTAGTATTCAAATTATATTCTCTTACTCCTTATTGAAACGCACTTCTTTCAAACTTTCACCTGTTAAACTTCCACCTTCACCTTCTCTTCCTTCAAGGCCTGTCTCAGTTGCCAGCTTTCTCTTATCTACCCATCCAAAAGTGATCTCTCTCTTATACTCTCTGGCCCCCAGGAGACAACTCTACCCTGAGGGTGACTCTATGAATAATGAGTCCCTAGATCAGGAGAAGGCACAGCCAGAATCTTCTCACGCATTTTCTCACTTTGCACTTCCCATTCACCTTCTGGCCGGTTCTATCTCCACACTTGCTACCTGCCTGCCCCATCATCCCTTCTTCCCAGCCCCCTCCTTTCCAGTTCCCCATTATGTTTGTCTTGCCCAGTTAGAATATAAAATTCCTTGGGAGTAAGGACCATCTTGTTTTCTTGTTTTGGGATCCCCAGCACCTAACATAGTACCTGGAATACAGTTAGCACTTATAAATGCTTGCTCTATCTTTCTATCTATCTATCTATCCATCTATACAATATCTATTATCTATTTCTTAAAATACTTTACCTAAGTTCCTTATTATACTTTTCCTTCATTCATACATACTTCTGTGAATTTGTAGTTCCACCCCTCCCCATTCCATTTTAAGAGCTCTGAAGGGAGAACTTTATTTTTACATTCTCTTAAAAACATATTATCCACAGTTTAAATGTTCATTGATATCTTTTCTTTTTGCATCACCTACAGTTCCCAATGCATTCCTCCCCTTTTCTTGCCAGAGAGCCAGTCTTTATAACAAAAAATTGCAAGGGGGTGGGGAGAGTTCCATAAAACCATTCAACACATCAAGAACAGTCTGACATTATTTGCAGTGTTCTACATCCATGACAGATATGAAAAATTCAAAGACAGTTGGGAAGACTTGTATGAGCTAATGCAAGAAAGGTGAACAGAACCCCAGAGAATAACTTAAACAATGACCATGATAATGTAAAAGGAAATAACTCTGAAAAACTTCAGACTTGGATCAAGGCAGTGATCTATCTGACTTCAGAGAATTGAAAGTAAAACATACCTCAATTAGTCAACACATATTTGTTAAGAACCTACTATTTCCCAGGTAGCTAACCTCTTGAGATACAAAGACAAAATATAGTCCCTTGCCCTCAAAGAGCTCACAATGTAATGGGGGAAGACAACACATAAAAATAGCTGGAAAGGGCAAGGGAGAAGGGAGAGTATTTGTCTTGAGAGCATGATGAAGTCCTATAGACAGGTGGAAAATGATGAAGTGTCTGCCTGGGCCCCTTTCGTAAGTAGAGGATCTGGAAGGAGCTTCACTCTCCAGCATCTCCAAACAGAAGGAGTGAGGAGCCCAAAGGGCAGGAAGTACTGAAGATGTGTGAGTTTCAGAGTTGATTTGATTATCATCACCATTAGCATCATCATCATCTGGTGGTGTGGTAGCTGACATTTATATGGCACTTACTATGTGTCAGACACTGTGCTTTATAATTTTTATCTTGCAGGAAAATGAGTTTCCAGGGACAATAGTGAAGTCCAGGTAAGCAGCAAAGTGGGAAATGAAGTCAGTCAGTTAATAAGTATTTTGTTAAGTGGCCTCTATGTATCAGGCACTGTGATAAGCTTTTAGAATACAAAGAAAAGCAAAAGACAGTCCCTGCTCCCAAGGAGCTCACAGTACAGTACAGACAACATGCAAACAGCTATGTACAAACAAGAAGCATACAGGATAAACTGGAGATAATTAAGTACAGGAAGGCACTAACTAAGGGGAGAGTAAAGATCAGGAAAGGATTCTGGCATAAGATGAAATTTTAGCTGGGTCTTGAAGGAAGCCAAGAGGCAGAGATAAACTAATTAGTTAGCTTACCAAAGTCTTTGCTCCTTGTCAGAATTAATCAGACAATTGTTCCACCAAGAACAGCCATGCACCACCACCCACGGAATAAAGACTAATCTGTGTGACAACTCTTTCTGAAAAGGTGGTGCACTATAGGTATAGAATGATGTAAACATTTTCATTCCTAGCCAATATATTAATTTGTTTTCCTTCCCAATTTGTGTATCCCTTATACTCTTCTTTCCACCCCCACCTTTTTGGATGGCGTTGAACTCCGGGATGAAGAATTTGTACTTTATCAAAATTTTAGAGCATAAAAGGGATGGTCACACTTGTGCATTAGGAAGATTATTTTAACAACAGTATCAAGGATAGATCAGAGAGAATGGAGGTAAGGAGACCAGACAGGAGGATGTTATCATAGTCTAGGCAAGAAGGTCTGAACTAGGGTGGTGGCAATATAAATATAGGAGAGGATGGATATGACACATATTGTGGAGACCGAATGGACAGGATTTAAAAATAATAATAAGTAGCACTTGTACAGTGCTTAGATAACTGTGTTATCTAAGTTTTTTGAGGGCAGGGATGTCTTTATTTTTGTTTGTATTTGTGCTTTAGCACAGTGCTGGGCACATGGTAAACTCTTAATAAATGTTTGATGCCTGCTTGCCTACCTATTCTTCATTATTGCAAAGTATTGGGGTAGTATGGCGTGTGTAAAGTGGGGATATAGAGAGAATCATTAGGGTGTGAAAAGCCATTGATCAAGAACATCAACAATAAGTATTTCTCAGTTTTTTTTTTTAGTTCATAGAATATTAGAACTGGAAGGTATCTTAAATATGATATATTTCAACCCTTTATTTTGTGGAGGAGGAAACAAGCCTAGAGAAAAGAAACAACTTGTGTGGGGTGATACACTGACAAAGCAGATTTCAAACTAAAACTCAAGCTTTCTGATTCAAATTCAATGCTTTTCTGTTCATATCCTAGACATTTCTGAAAGGTGCCATGGAGAAGTAGCCTGGGAGTGGCTGGAGGGGATGAAATAGGGACACCGGGTGCTGAAGGAGAAGGGGTATGGTAACAAAAATGAACCTTGCTCATTACTTTACTTTTCCTAAGGCTGTCTAGACCTGGCTGTAAGCTCTAGCAACTTTGGAGGCATACCAAGATTGTACACTCTCCAGACCAGGAGCCTAGGGCAAGGGTTGAGGTCACCATGTCCTGGGCATGGTTCCTGTGTCCTTGGCATGGCCCAGTCTAATAAATTCTGTGTTCTGACTCATGAAATGGCTGTTGAGTGACTGAGGTAAGACTTTGCTGCATCATTCCCCTCCTTATGTCACTGCCAATAAGTGTTTCATGGCAGAGGGCTACAGAGATATAATTGGCACTTAGTTGCAGAGATGAAGTTTAAATGTACAAAATTGTGACTTTGTTCCATAATATCCCTTCCAAGAGCATATTGACTTTTTTCCTTAAAAAAAAAAAATCACTAGAATCACTAAAACCAAGGGGTGTGTGTGTGTGTGTGTGTGTGTGTGTGTGTGTGTGTGTGTAGGATATTTGATCAATCCCCAGCCCCAAATGAGGAAGTGTCAAACTAACTGCAATTCTCCTCTTTAGCCTTTCAAAGGCTTCTCCACAAAGCTTATAGGATCCTATTGATTCACTGAAAGGTATTCACATTTCATAAAGGGATCAGGGTACCTAGTTTAATCAGGTAGTTACATACAACCTGGACTTTCTGGCAGGGACCAACTCTTCTACCCTAGCAGTGGTGGAGTAGGTTGGTAAGTAGGGTTCTTCAATCATTCTTATTTGACCCTCTTTACTACTGAGTCATTGCCTAGTTGGGTTTCCTTTTTCATTACTCTCAGAAGTTATGACAGAGACATTTTTTATTTTCTAGCTCTGAACTCTTAGCCCAAGACAGAACTTTAGCAAACCCCTTAGTGTAAAATCTATCCCTCTCTCCTCTCCAGGGATATCTAGCCTACTTCCCTCTGCCTCTTCCAAATTACATTCCCAATAAATTCATCCAGATCAGCCAAAACCCTGGGATTAACATTGTTTATCTAGTCAAAATAAACATTCAAAACAAAGAAAGACACGCAAACTTCTTCCCTGCCTAGAGATGACTGATCCAGGCTTCCAAGAGAGGGAAAAAGGAACTACAATTCCTGCTTGGGTCTCTTGTAACAAAGCTTCCATTCTGACAATGAGCTTCAGTTCAGCAGTCCCCAGTAGTACTAACTCCTTGTAGTGACTGCCTCTGCCCACATTTCCACTCACCATCCCAGGCGTCTGAAACACAGAAAGACCAGGGCCCCTTATAATGGGCCTGGCAGAAGCCCTCCCAGTCCTGCTTCCTTGGGCTCTTTGCACTTAAGCCTGCTACCTTCCAAGCAAAAAGTTGGAAAGCAGGGCTATCTAATGTCCTTCAAGCTGAAGCTTCTCTTTTCAAGAACTCTTACACAAGGGCTGGGTCACCCTAACTTATGGTGACCATCCAATACATTTTTCCAAATCTTCATTTCTGCAGGCAAGGCCATAATCAGGCAAAGGTTATTATTATCCAATGATCATCAAACAGCTATGGGTTTCAGGGTTACCCTATTTTAAAATCTCTTAAATCTCTCCTTTTAGTCCATATAAATGAGTAAGGAAAAGTACCTAAGAAATCTATGCCCAAGGCAAATCCATTGACTCTGCTGCCTACTCAATGATTTTCCTGGACTTTTCATGTGGAAATGAGCTACTCAAAATCTGAAATCAGCTCAAATCTGAGAGGTGTCAAGTTTTTTTGGTTCCTTCTACCCTTAGTTGAAGTAATTACATAGTTAATGAGGCATTAATATGTTAATAAGGTGTTAACTCCTTGGTGTTTCCTTTGAGACACCCCTCCCCCCCTTGAGTGGATTAAATCCCATTGGACTATCAAAAATTGGACACACCCTTACATCTGTCAAAATTAATCTACTGTTGTTAGTCTTTAGGTTTTGGAAGTCCAAAAACATCAAATGGTGATTTGCAAGCCTTGATTTGCCATGAATTGGATTTAAAATGAGGCAAGGGTCTGCCTCATTCTCTCTTCCAGAGACATCGAAGTCCAGCGGCAAGACAAAAGTCAGAATGATTGGGATGATCCAGGATGCAGTAGACAACCTTGGTGTTTTTAATGTGTGACCAAGCTGTAAGGGCCCCACTCACCTGCTTCAGCCATCCTCATGGCCATTGGAACAAATTACTCTCACCTGCCAATTCTGAAGGGTTTTCTGCATGCTTAGAGTAACCATTCCCCCAACTCATCTATGGGTTATGATGGGGTACAGGCCCAAACTGAGACCTTTGTCCCAATTTGGGCTCCATTTGTTAATGGACCCTAGAAAACCCTTGGACTGTCCTTGAATTGAAGTGGAAGCACTTGATCAAGGAGGTCTCTAGGCCTGAGGCCATAATTCCATTACTTGGCCTTTCATTGTGGCTACAACCAAGCTCCCAATTCTCTATTACACTTGACCTACCCTAGCCCTCCATTGTCTTACCGCCCTACGGCCCTAGGCCACTTCCCACCTTTAATTCTATCCAGGCTTGGGTCTCCCTACAATCTTACCACCTCTCCTAAAAGGTTGGGCTGGCATACTTTCCACTACATAGAAAGGGCAGCTAGATGTACAGTGGTAAGACCATGGAGTCAAGAAAACCTGAGTTCAAATCAGGCCTTAGATACTTACTAGCTGTGTGATACAGAGCAAGTTGCTTAACCCATGTTTGCCTCAGTTTCCTCATCTGTAAAATGGAGATAATAACACCTACTTCCCAGTGTTGTTGTGAGGATCAGATAATAATTGAAAAGGGCTTAACACAGTCCCTGGTACACGGTAAGTACTACATAAGTGTTAGTTATTGTTATTATCATCGTTACATTGATTCTGAATGGACTTATCGACATTTTACCAAGTAACAGCTTCAACTTGTCAGGTTGTTGTGGCAGTTTTAACAAAGAAAACAAAACAAAAACAATTGTTGAATTGATTAGTTACAGAAAAAGAATAAATCTTGAAGGTAAATTATACCTTAGGTGAATATTTCTTGTTCTTGTGTGGTTCCCAGGTGCAGCCCACTTAGTCCTTTTGTTTATGTAATGAAATATTCATCAATAAGTGCCACAAACATCTTGGATTGTATTTAACCAATTCCAAGCCCTTGAGAGGAAACTTAACTTACATCTGTTTGATTTAGGATTAGAACTGACATTATTTGGAGAGGGAAATGGCAAACCACTCCAACATCTTTGCCAAGAAAACCCCAAGGACAATATGGTCCACAGGGTCATGGACCATATTAAGCGTTGGACCATGAGTGCATGACTGAACAACAACTGACATTATTTCCTCTGGCTGAGATCGTCATGCTCCAAAAGGTGTCCTTCTTAAACCAGAGTTGAAGCAGTGTTGGAAGAGCATTGAACGTGGGGGTGGATGAGATGATCTTTAAGGTACTTCTGAATCTATGAGCTCTGTAGCTATAGATCTTTCAGGGGGAAGGGGTTCAAGGTATATATTGCTGTATATACCATCAAATATAGTTGATACATTGTTTGGTTTTGCTGAACTGCTTTTTTTTAGGGTAATCTTTTGTTACAAATGAAGATTTGCTAGTTGAAAGTATGTGGTTGGGATATTTGTAAATGATTGACATAAAAGCAGAAGACATCGGTAAAAAATAAGAAATATTGAACTTGGTCATAAGACTTGGGTTTGAATTTTGGCTCTAGCTAAGCAACCACAGGCAAGGTACTTAAATTCTCTAAGCCCTGGATTTCTCATCTGCAGAACTGGCATAAAATATTTGAGAAATTTACTTCATTAGGGTTGTTGAAGGGAAGGTTTTCTGCAAGCTTACAATTTCCTCATCCGTAAAGTGACAGGGTTGGAAGGTCCTTTCCAGCTCTAAATCTATGATACAAGGTGACATCTGTAATGGAAACAGTGTTGGGTTTGGTGTCAGACAATTTGGGTATGAATCTTAACTGTCCCTTAGTACCTGTATGCCCTTGGACCAGTCAGTTAATAGCTTTGTTCCTCAGTTTCCTCATCTGTAAATTGAGAGAGGCTCCTTCTAGTCCTAAATCTATGATGCTAGGACAATGATACTGAATTCCTCTCTTGTTTTCTGAATAAAATATAATTCTTTTGACAAAGTTATCACTTTGAAAAGAGAGAATCTCTTCAGATACATGTGGACTCTACTTTCTAGCTACCCTATTAACTTTCTAGCTACTCCAAGTATTTTTCCTTTGACGTGGGGTTGGGAGGAGTGGCTCTCAATCACAGAGTAGATTTTTTTTTTTGCTAAGGCAATTGGGGTTAAGTGACTTGCCCAGGGTCACACGGCTAGTGTCATGTGTCTGAGACTGGATTTGAATTCACATCCTCCTGACTCCAAGGCCAGAGCTCTATCCACTGTGCCACCTAGCTGCCCCCACAGAGTAGATCTTTAAGAATGAGAGGGCTAGCTTAAGGGTCATGCTCTACAGAAATAATCACTCAATTTAGTCTCAATTTAGCCCAAGCCCTAGTTTGCGGACTCCTGGGCTAGATCATTGGGAAAGAAAGACTTATCTTGTCTGTGCTCTGCAGAATGAATCTTTTTATGTTTTTCTAGTAGTTAAATAAAGCCTGCCGTATATTTGATCTCTTGTTAATTGATTGCTTTCGTGACAACTGAGGCCCTTTTTTTCTCTGTTATTGTAGAGATCTCCTAGTCTAAGGGGATGTCCTGGGTAAGGCCATAAGTGAAAGTCTATGATTAGTAAGAAACTCCTAAAATTAAAACCAGTCTACATACAACTGGAACTTTGGTATTGGGCCAATGGTTTTATTACATGTGCTTTTATTCCCATTTTGCCTATGAGGAAACAGAGTCAAAGAGTTTGTGACTTGTCCAAGGACATATAATTTTAAAGCTTCCAGGTCTTGTCAGCTCCAATTACCAATCCCTTTTCTACTATACCAGGAATTATTCAACTTTTTTTGTGTGTCATGGACCCCCCTCTTTGGCTGTCTGGTGAAGCCTATAGACCCCTTCTATGTTTCAAAAGTTCATGAAATAAAATACATAGGATTACTAAGGAAACTAATTATAATAAGATACAGGTATAAAAATATTGAAACAAAGATCCAACCAAGTTCACAGACCCCAGGTTAAGAATCCTTATACTCTTGAATTAGATGCTTTCCAATTGTGGTCCTGGAAAAGATTTTTGAGAGTCCCTTGGACAGCAAGGAGATCAAATCAGTCATTACTTAAAGAAATTAACTTTGACTATTCATCGGAAGGACAAACACTGAGTCTGAAGCTTAAATACTTCGGCACACAATGAGAAGACAGAACTCATTGGAAAAGACCCTAATGTTGGGAAAGACTGGAGGCAAAAAAGAAAAGGGAATGGCAGAGGATGAGATGGATAGATAGGGTCAAGGAAGCAACAAACATGAGCTTGGACAACCTTCGAGAGATAGTGGAGGACAGAAGGGCCTGGCATGCTTTGGTCCATAGGGTCAAGAAGAGTTGGACGTGACTGAACATCCAAACAACTATACCGACACTTTTCTAGTTCCTTACTCCCAGTCCAAAGGTACCTAATACAGTGCTATGCACATAATAGTCAATTAATTAGTGCTTTATGCATAATGTAAAATAAATGAGCAAGTAAATCCTAGAGAGAAAATCTCTCTTTGATTTTCATAGAAAATAAGGAACACATGTTTCTAGGTTTCAAAGCATGAATCCTACAGAGACTATATATAGGAGCTTCTAAGCATTCTTTAATACTCAAAATCCATTTTTCTAATCTGTACTCTGTTGTTCTAATTTCCCAGGCTTGGCTTCCTCAGACCACGGTCCTAGTATATAAAAACCATTTTTAAAAATCACTGATTTAAGTCAAATGTGGTCAGATTTATCATTTTACCTGGATTTGAAACATTAATTTTCAATAGGAAAGATAGTGCTTACATGAAACTTTTCTAGATTTATCCCAACTGCTACAGCCCTCCCTTCATTGTATTCTTTTGTGTTATTCAGTATAGATTTACATTTGTATACGTTATCTCTCCCCAGTAGAACACAAGTTCTTTGAGAATAGAGACAGCTTCATTTTATCCTTATATCCCCAGCATCTACCTCAGCATCTGGTACATAATAGGTGTCTAATAAATGTTTGTGGATTAATTTATTAATTAATTTTCTGTCCATTTATACAGCTATTTCTTCCAGAAAAATCTCTCTATAAGTAAAGGAAAAGCTTTGTAAAAAGCTAGGAACAAGGCTAGTTAGTCAGCTCTAGGGTCTAGGATTCTAGAGCTGACACTAGATAATTGGGCTTGTTGAGACACTAGGTAGTTTGGTGAATAAAGCACTGGGCTTAGAGTCAGGAAGACCTGAGTTCAAATCCTTGCTAGCTTTGTAACCCTGGGCAAATCACTTAATCTCTCTTTGCCCCAGTTCCTTCAACTGTGAAATGGAGATAACAGTATGACTTATTTCATGGAATTGTTGTGAGGATCAAATGAGATATTTGTAAAGTGCCTAGCATGGAGTAGGCACTATACTTTCCTCTTTGGTGTTGTTTTTTAATAGTAAAAACAGTAGCAATCATCATCATAATAATAATAGCTAGGATTTACATAGCACTTCAAGGTTTGTCGAGCACTATACATTTATTAGAATTTCATACAGTGGGTCATGCCTGTGATTTTAGCTCTTTAGTAGAAGGGAGTTTAGAGAAAACCACAGGTAGAAAGGGGCTCAAAACTAACCATGGAGTCTGACCTAGCCTTCTCTGAGGGCTTTTTCACTTACTCACAGGGGTGGGGAACCTGTGGCCTTGAGTCCACATGTGACCTTCTAGGTCCTTGGGTGTGGCGTTTTGACTGAGTCCAAGTTTTACAGAACGAATCCTTGGCTGTCCATTTGAAGTTGGACTAGTTACCTATGCCCTACTACACAAGGCCAGGACCTTTCGGGTGTTTTGATGTTGTTGTTTTTCAGTCGTATTTGACCCTTTCCTTTCCCATACTGGCATTTCACCTGAGGCGTCTGGCCTATGAGATACTCAATAATCCTTTCAACTGTCCTTTCACTGTGGCTCTCTGATCCAGGCCAGACCAGTAAACTCCTTTCATTGTCTGAACCTGGACCACCCCAGGCTACCTGCCACTCTTCAATCCCATTCAGACCATTTCTCTGTTTCACCTGGACCACCCTAGGGTATTTACTACTCTTTAATTCCAACCAGATCTTCTCCCAGTCCTTTTGTATATAATTATCAGTCCCATCCTCATCAAATTCACAGATTTACTAGGAATCTTGCTCACCTAACTGGTGTTATAATAAAACCTTGCTACTCTGCCTGAAAGAAGTCTTGAGTGGTTGAATTCTTTCAAGGTAGACTCCTATACCCTTGCATTTTGGGGTTCCCAGCACCCCAAATCACAACAAGGTCACATAGCTGGTAAGTGTCTGAGGCCAGTTTTGAAGTTCGGAAGATGAGTCTTCCTGACTCCAGGCCTGGCACTATACCACTTACCTGCCCTCAGTTGGAGTTACATGCTAGCTCTCAGTTATACTAGTCTCCCTTGTTAAATTAGGGATTATTTTAGGATAAGGATTCTGTATCTGGGCAGTTCTGTGCTCTTTTATTTCCTCCTAATTATGAGTAAAGCCCTTTTTTTAATGAGAAAGTTAAAGAAAAATATGCTTTTTTATTTTCCCCAAAGGGACTTTACTACCTTTGTCTTGGAAAGAAGGGCTTTTGCCCATGACTGAACCGGGAGCTTCTGGGAGAATTATAGCCTCCCTGAGTTAGAGAAACAGTGTAGCATAGGGACTAACACTCAGGAGTTGGGTTCAAATCCTGCCTCAAATAGTCTCTAGCCATGATACCATGGGCAAGCTATTTACCTCCTCCAAATTTTAGTTCCTTCATCTGTAAAATATTGAAATAATATATACAGTACCACCTCACAGTATTGTGAAATCAAATAAAATAATGTCTTTTAGGTGCTTATTGACTATTGTTATTACAGCAAAATCATTCTAATTTTGTTCAATAGAGTTTAGATAGAAATTTATGGGACGAGTCACTATCCTATTAAGGGCTAGATAGAATACAGGACTTGGAATAGGAAGACCTGAGTTCCAATCCTGTCTCAGACATTTAGTAGCTATGTAATCCTGAGCAAGTCATTTAACTTCTCTCAGCCTCAGTTTCTGTATCTGCATAAAAGGGATAATAATAGTCCCTACCCCCCAGGGGAGTAGTGGAGATGGAATGAGTTCACATATGTAAAACTCTTTGCAAACTTTAGAATGCTATATAAATGCTAGGTATTATTATTGTGGCTGCTGCTGTTGCTGTTGTTATATAGAGCTGGAAGGGGTATTAGCACAATCTAGTCTAGTCCTTTCCTTTAAAAGATGAAGAAACTGAGTCCTAGAGCATTTTAATTGCCTTACCTAAGGTCACACAGGTAGTAGAGGGTTAGCAGAAAAGAGCAGAGTCAGATATTCCCAACAGCCCTGGGGATGACACTAACAGAAAGGAATAAGGAAAAGAACAGTGGATAGAGCAGCGAGAATGGAGTTAGGGAGACTGGAATTCAAAACCGACCTCAAACGCTTCCTAGCTGTATCACCCTGGGCAAGTCACTTAACTCTGTTTGCCTCAGTTTCCTCATCTGTAAAATGAGCTGGAGGAGGAAATGGCAAATCACTCCAATATCTTTGCCAAGAAAACCCCAAATGGAGTCAAGTAGAGTCAAACATAACAACAAAGGAAAAACCTTCAGCTAGACTTAGGTCACAAACTTGCTTTTCTTTGTTGCTGTCTGCCTCCTTCCTTCCTGGAACTATTTCTTTGCCGATGGGGGTTGAGAAAACTCAAGGCTGAGTACACACAACACCGGTGAACAGTCTTGTTTCCTTGGCCCAAGCTGTTCCCCAACAGAGGGTGCCAGTGCCACCCCAGGGAAGTTTGAGATTGGGCAATTATCCAGTTAACCTGATTCACTTAATTGTTCCGTTGATCCTGGTAATCATTCAGTTTATTTGACAGCTGATCCAGATGCTTCTGTGATATAAAATATCCAGGAAGGCTGTGGATACTGCTCAAATTAGCCAGATAATGGCTAATAATATTATGGGAAGCATTTTTTTAAAAAAGGACCTAAATGTGAGTCATTGGAGATACTGCCTTTTCCTGCTCTTTTTGTTGTAGCCTGGGTTTGGAACTCCTGGGGGCAAGGTGGGGGTTACCTCCCCTCCCCTCCCCTGCACACCCAGCCCAGAATCACCAGGTTGTACTCTCCCTTCCTCCCCTCCCACAGCTCCCTTCTTCTTTAAGTTAAAGCATTTTGCTTGTGCACCTCATTAACACTCAGACAGGTACCGAGAGACATCTGTGCACTCTTAATATTTAACTTCACTTAACATAAAAATACCAGAGGCGATAGGAACCTGGGTGCACCTGCCATTTTAGAGGAAGCAAAGTTCTGAGTCACCATTTCACCTTGAACGCAGCTGGTGGCAAAAAAGATTGTGCTTATTGCGTCCTACATTCTATGATCTGAGTTCTTTTCCCTTCTGAAAACCTGTGTAGATTTCCAAGATAGCTGTGTTTGCCTCTGGGTCATGCAACACATCTTCCCCCTTCTCTCTCTCTCAGCTCATTCTGTAGAGGTAGGCTCACATTGACTCCCACTAGCTTTATTCTAAAAAAGCAAGGCACACGGACAGCTGAGTGTTAATACTGGCATACATGCTATCAGCTAGCATAAGACCTCCCCAGAGGGCAATCAGACATTTGTCAAGTGGCCTAAGCAGGGTAAATTACACTTGTTTACTCTTTTGTAGAAGGCAGGAGAGAAGCAGGTGCAATAATCTACCCCCAGAAACTTTACTTACAGACCTGGCATCCTATGATTGTGCCTGACTCAGGTTGTAGAGGTAGCCTAGCCCTGCCAATCTGGGCACTTTTTGTATTGTTCTCCATTCCACTCCACTTTGCATCCAAATTATTTCCTTGTAGTGAATTTGGTTTTAATGAGTGCATTTCTAGGCATCAGATTTTCTTCAGTGAATTAGCAACTGAGAACTACAAACACAGTAAGGAAAGGAAAGAGTACACATGTTTTCATCCTGCCGCTTTTCTCCTTCGGTTTCCCAGATATTGATATGTTGTTTTTGTAGGAGGTTTGGGAATTGAGGCTACGTTTTTTTTAGGGAGCTGAAGAAGGTTAAAGCATTTGTTGTACTAGATTATTTTTATATGTAGCAACCAGGGCAGGGGGCCACCCTTCTCCCCAAACCCCAGAGAGGATCCCCTAGACAAGACTAGCCCTGGATCAAGGTTTCAGACTACTTGGGCTGAATCCAGTCAAAATGGTAGCTCATGACCCCCCACCCCTCACCTGCCCATGCTATCTTCTTTAGGCATCAACCAAAGGCCACAATTAGTTCAAAGCAAAGGCATTTGATAAAATAAATGGGAGAGAGTGTGGTTCAGTGGAAAGTGTCCTAGAGCTGGAGTCATAGGGCCTGGGTTCAAAGCCCCGCTCTGCCCCTTACTACCTGCGTGATTTTGTATAAACACTGAGCATACTCTCACAAATATATATATCAACAACTGGAGGACTTCCAATAAGGAATATGAATGGAGAAGTATGCAGGGAAGGATTCCCTTGTAAGGAAGGGTCTTCCCAGCTCCCAGGGCCAGGTCCCCTTCGCTCTAGCTAAGGGTAAGCATTCAGTTTTATTGCTGTTGCTCAGTTAGGTCTGACTTTTCATGACCCCATTTGGGGTTTTCTTGGCAAAGATACTGGGGTGGTTTGCCATTTCCTTCTCCAGCTCATTTGACAGATGAGGAAACTGAGGCAAACAGAATTCAGTACGGATGACTAGATTCTCTTTAGCCTGGCTGGCTGTCTCATCACCATGTCATCTACTCTCTGGACTCTCATACTCTCTTCTCCCACTAGAACCTTGGACTCAGCCCTTGAGACCCCTAGATCTGGAAGGTCAGCCTTTTCTTTACTGGGGCCCAGACCTCCAAGCCACCCATCTTCTCACCATGCTCCTCTGTAGGTCCCCCACAAACCTAGCCTCTAGCACCCCTCTGTGTACTACCTTCTTCCAGTAGAATATAAGGTCTATCAACAGAGACTTAGTTGCTTGTGTCTGTATCCCTAGGCACATGGTAGATACTTAATAAATGCTTCATCCATCCATCTCTATCTATTTGCTTACTTAACATTTGGGGTGGGGGCAACTAGGTGGTGCAGTGGATAGAGGCTCTGAAATCAGGAGGACCTGAGTTCAAATCCAGCCTTAGACCAAGCACTTAACACTTACTAGCTCTATGACCCTGGGCAAGTCACTTAACCCCAATTGCCTAAAAATAAAAATAAAAAAAATTTTAAAAAAATATTTGGGGTGAAGGAGTAGAGAGGTGAAAGTGGTCTAGACCTGTGACTTCACTGGTATAGAAATTTTTCAGTGAGGAAACCCTTTGTGGCCCTACTGTCCAATTCATAGTCTTAAAGGGTTGTCTGTGGGCACTGTGAAGGTGAAGTCAGCTGCCCAGGATCACATAGCTAGCATGTGTCAGAGGCAGGGCTCCAATCCAGGCCTTCCTGACCCTGAGGCTGGCTTGTTTCTGTCACTCCGAGCTGCCTCTTGAGACCTAACCTATTAGAATTTAAATCAGAACTTCCATGGCAATATTGGTTTATTTTAATTCTTTATCATTTTCACCAAGATTTTACTTACTTTATTTCATCATCTGCTAAAGCCCTGTTTCATTTCTCTTTGTGCTATGGAGGTTATCCCGGATTCTTTCAGGCTGGGCCAACAAAGCACAAATTCTAACATGTCCTAACAATCTGGAGGGGCTCTAGACATGGGCATGGCACTGCAATCGACGGCCATACTCTAAGGAGAAACCTAGACAAGTTCAGAGAGGTTCATTCCCAAAGGACTAGTTGCCAGGGAATGGATTATTTTTTTTTAAGTATAGCAACTAATGAAGATTCTCTCTGTTTTTCTGTTTTTTGCTGTCTCTTTGTCTCTCTCTGCCTCTTTTGCTTTCTTTGTTTCTATTTCTCTTTATGTCTCCCAGTTTTTTGGTCTCTGTCTCTTGCAGGTGTGGAGGGGGCTACAACCTGCTTTGTCAAAAAGAGTACCCACACTAATAAAATCACTTGAAGTATTTAAGAATTTATCAATCCATAGAACTCTGGACTTGAAGTCAGGAAGACTTAGGTTCAAATCTTGCTTCAGAAGCTTTCCAGCTGTCTAACCCTGGGCACGTCACTTACATACTTCCAGCCTTGGTTTCCTCATCTGTAAAATAGCATTGATGATAATAATAATAATGTCTACCTTTCAGGGTTGTTTTGAAAATCGAATGAGATAACATGTCAAGGGATTTGCAAACCTTAAGTCACTATGTGGTAGGAGGAGGAAGAAGAGGAAGAAGAGGAGGAATGGGGCAGCTAGGTAGTGAGGTAGATAAGTGTGCCGGGCCTAGTCAAGAAGACTCTTCTTCTGAGTTTAAATCTGGCCTCAGACACTTAGCAGCTGGGTGACCCTGGGCAAGTCACGTAACCTTATTTGTCTGTTTCCTCATCTGTAAAATGAATTAACAAAGGAAATAACAAACCGCTCCAGCATCTCTGCCAAGAAAACCCCAAAGAGGATCATAAAGAGTCAGAAATGACTGAACAACAATAAGAGTAGTAGTAGCAGTGGTAGTGGTAGTGCTAGTGGTAGTGATACTACTACTACTACTACTACTAGTAATTAAGTTCTAGTCAAGTCAGTGAAGAAAAGGCTGACCTTCCAGAGCTGGGGGTCTCAAGGGCTGAGTCCAGGGTTCTAGTGGGATAAGAGAGTATGAGAGTCCAGAGAGTAGATGACACAGTGATGAGACAGCCAGCAAGGCTAGAGAGAATCTAGTCATCCATCAGGAAAAATTAGGGAAGCTTACTGAATCCTGTTTGCCTCAGTTTCCTCATCCTCCAAATGAGCTGGAGAAGGAAATGGCAAACCACTCCAATATCTTTGCCAAGAAAACCCCAAATGGGGTCATGAAAAGTCAGACCTGACTGAGCAGGTTTTCAAAGTGGTGATAGTAAAAAAAAAACAAACAAACTCGGAAGAGAAAGGTGTCCTCTGAAATACTCAGTGGGAATGCTGATCAGCTTCATGAACACAGGAGGTAGCTTCTGACTCTTTGACTTCTTAGTGACCCAGAGTCACAGGTACCTGGCATGAAGAGTGACCTTGAAGAGAATCTTGGCAGGGAAAGAAATGAGAGCAAGAGTTCAGGGGGCAAACACGCCGAGCACTATCGGCCACAGTCTAGCTTCGAAGGGGGTCAGGAGTTTCCCTTCATTGACCAAAATAGCCAGACAAGTAAATCACTTGAAATTGAAACTGCAGCCAAAGGTTTACTAAAGTTCACAGATGCTTCCTGGATGCCAAAAGCTAACAGGACTGGCGAAATGGAGAAGGATAGGGGAAACCTTTCTTTTAGTATATTCTCCCCCAAAATCCACTCTGGGCTAATGAACAAGTTGGGTCTTTGCGGGTTCGGGGTTGTTTTGAGAATCAAATGAGATAACATGTCAAGTGCTTTGCAAACCTTAAGTCACTATGTAGCGGGAGGAGGAGGAAGAGGAGGAATAGGGCAGCTAGGTACTACAAAGTAGTGTCAGGACTCTGTCCAATGGGAAAGGACCAGAGGATCATAAATCTAGAGACAGAAGGGACCTCAGAGACCATCTAAGCCAACCCTCTCATTTACAGATGAGAAAACTGAGCCCAGGAGGATTGAGCAAGTAACCCAAGATCACAATGGTAATGTCAGAGGCAGATTACTTTAATAGGCTTGTATAGGACTCAAGAACTGCAAGGCTAACTAAAAATATTCTAAAAATTCCATTTCAGTCATTGGTCTCAATTTGTTTAATTGAATTGAATTCTCCATTAATTAAACAGTAATTTTATCGGTACATTTAAAGGGGCTCAAGAATTGCAAGACTAATTAAGTTCAGAGATAATACCAATGTAACAAGACTGTCTCCATGCCAGGCATCTGATCACATATGGAGTTCAGTTCCGGAAGACACAGTTTAGGGAGGACACTGACAGGGTAGAATTTATCCAAAGGATTGAGGCCAGGATTGTGAAGGTATTAAATACCAGGGTACACAAAGATCAATTGAAACAACTGGTGACGTTTAGCCTAGAGAAAGGGAAGGGACACTGGCTCTGGAGTCAGGAGGACTTGAGGTCAAATTGGCCTCAGACACTTACTTACACTTACTAGCTATGTGACCCTGGGCAAGTCACTTAACCCTGATTGCCTCCAAAGGGAAAAAAAAAGAAAAAGAAGGAAAGAAGGGGAAGGGAAGAGGGATATAATAACATTTTTAAGTATTTGAAAGGCTTTCATGTGAAAGAGGAATTAGACTTGTTCTGATTAGTCCCAGAGAACCTAATTAGGACAAATGGGTGGATGATGAAAAGAGGCAGGTTTAGGGTTAGCCAGAGGAAGATTTTCCTTCCTTTCAACAGTGCAATGGGTTGCCTTGGGAGGGAGTGAGCTCTCCCTCAGAGGAGGTCTTCAAACAAAGGCAACATCTACATTTTGAAGCGGACAAAGTTCTCAGCTTTGAAAAAGGAAGGCCTGTATTCAAACCACACCTCAAACACTTATTAGCTGTATGACCTGGGTAAGTCACTTTGCTTCTCTGGGTCTCAGTTTTCTCACCTGTAAGATGAGGGGTTTTGTACTCAATGACCTTTGAGGGCTCTTCCAGATCTAAAGCTATGCTCCTCTGTTCAAAGGATGGATGACCACTTGGTAGGGATGCTTCAGAGGGGGCTTACTGTTCAGGAACAGAGTAGATGAGATGATCTAAGTCCCTTCCAAGTCTAAAATTCTGAGATTCTTCCTAAATATAATACTCAGACTAGGCAATCGATACTCCAAATAATGGAGGATTGGCTAAAGAACACAAGAGCATCTGGACTTGAAAATCCAGGTTAGTCCCCAAACTTGCCTGCTCTTCTACTGGTGGACCTTCTGTGGCCATTCTAACACTAAATTGTCTATCCTGGCTCTGAATCTGGAGGCCTAAGGCCAGAGAAAAATAAAAAAGGAGAGGGGGTTCGTGGCAATGAGCAAGCAACTCTTTGCATAAGCAAATTCTTACATGGTCAGATTTTCATGGAGCTAAAACATGCTTAGAAAACCCATTTTTAAAGGTAGTGATAGCCAATATAGTAAATACAATGAATGGCATGTTCATTGCTCTCATACCAATAAAAATATCAGAAAGAACCTAGCGCCTTAGTGTAATTGTAAAACAAAGGTGGGGTGGTGGGGAATCACTTGGGCAGTATTTAAGACTGGAGTATAAATAGTGGATTTGAAATAAATCCCCTATGTTCTCTTCCCCCTCCTCTCCTTCTCTCCCACACACCTCTCCCATGCATCAGGGGCATATATTTAAGGTCTATTATCACAGAATCATAAAAACTCAGAATTAAAAGGGGCCTTGAAAGCCATCTATTCCTAACCGTACTTGCACAAGAATCCCCTCTATGACATTTGACAAGACACCATCAAACCTTTACTTAGTGATTTCTAGAGAGTTTACTCAAGAGAGTTGATTACTAAGCCCATTCTACTATTGAACATTTTGAAGTGTTGTGTCTAGGAAGTTTTTTCTTTCATCAAACCTTAAACCATTGGATAGGGCACTGGCTGGGCCCAGAAACAGGAAGACCTGAGTTCAAATATGGGCTCAAAATCTTATTATCTGTGCCCTGGGGAAGTCATTTAACCCCTGCTTGTCTCAGTTTCATAATTTGTAAAATGGGGGTCATAATAATACTTATTTCACAAGGTTATTATGAGGATCAAATGATCTAATAATTGTAAAGCACTTAGGACAGTGCCTGGCATATGAAGTAGTTGCTTAATAAATATTTGTTCCTTTCCCTTCCCTTTCTCCCCCTATGACATCTATCCCTGTTGCTCCTTGCTTGATACCTACAATGAACTCAACTTTCCCTATCCTTAAAGCACCTTCCCTTCTATCTGCCATCCCCTCTCTACCTTTTCATAAAAAAAAAAGCCTAGAAAAAGTATTACAAATTTGAACTTTCTCATCACCCTTTCATTCTCCAAACTCTTGAAATTAGACTTCTGATTTAACTGGTTTAGGGGAATTACTTTTTTTTTTCATTAATGATAATGACTTCACTGCTAAATTTGAAGAGGTTTTCTCAGTTTTCATCATCATTGACCTTCAACATTGACACTATTTACCATTATCTCTTCCTGAAAAACTTTCCCTCTGTTGACTGCCATGTCTTTGGGGACCCAATCCCTAAGTGTGATGGCAGATCCCCAGAGTGGGGATGCTAGATGTACATTCACACACACTACCCTCCATGCCTAGAGTATACTCCCTCTTCTACCTGTCAGATTCCTCAACTTTCAAGGCCCAGGTGCCACATTCTACTTGAAATTTTCCTTGATCATTCTTTTTCAGTTTTTAGTACTCTATTTCTCCTCAATTATTCTTAAAAAGGGATGAAAGAAGGGAGATGGTGCTGACAGAAGAGAGGATAGATGGGAAAAGGCAGTAGTCAGAAGCAAAACACTTTTGAGGATGGACAGGGTGAAAGGAGAGAAAGAGTAGGATAAACAGGAAAAATAAAATGGAGGGAAATACACAGTAATAATAACTGTGAAAAAAAATTATAGCAAGTATCTCTGATAAAGGCCTTATTTCTCAAATATGTAGAGAAGTGAGTCAAATTTATAAAAATAAGATCCAGTCTCCAACTGATAAATGGTCAAAGGATGTGAGCAGGCAATTTTCAGACAAAGTAATCAAAGCTATCTACAATCATATGAAAAATTGCTCTAAGTCACTATTGATTAGAGAAATGCAAATTAAAACAGCTCTGAGGTACCATCCCTCACCTATCAGATTGGCTAATATGACAGAAAAGAACCGATGTTAGAGGGGATATGGGAAAATTGAGACACTAATGCACTATTGGTAGAGTTGTGAACTGATTCAACCATTCTACAGAGCAATTTGGAACTATGCCCAAAGGGCTACAAAACTGTGCATACCCTTTGACCCAGGAATACCACCACTAGGTCTACATCCCAAAGAGAAAAAAAAAATAGGAAAATGACCTACATGTAGTAAAATATTTATAGCAGGCCCTTTAGTGATGACAAAGAATTGGAAATTGAGGGGATGCCTATCAACTGGGGAATGGCTGACCAAGTTACAGTACATGATTGTGATGGAATACTATTGTGCTATTATAAAAAAATGATGAGCAGGAAGCTTTCAGAAAAACCAGGAAAGACGTACATGAACTGATGCAAAGTGAAGTGGGTAAAACCAGGAGAACAGTGTATGCAGTCATAGCAATATTGTACAATGATCAGCTGTGAATGACTTAGGTATACTCAGCAATACAATGATCCAAGACAATTCTGAATGAAAAATGCAATCTGCCTCCAAAGAAAGAACTAATGGAGTCATGAATGCAGAGTGAAGCTTACTTTTTTTTTAAACTTTATTTTTCTTGGATTTGGGGGAATTTTTTTTTTTGGTCTGTGTTTTCTTTCACAACACCCCTAATATGGAAATATGTTTTATATGACTGTACATGTAAAACCTATATTAAATTGTTTCCCTTCTCAGTGAGGAAAGAGGGGAGAGAGAAAGAGAGAAAGAGAATTTGGAACTCAAATTAAAAAAAAATGAATGTTAAAAATTGTTTTTATATGTAATAGGGGGAATATAAAATATTAAATAAAAAAGGGGAGAAATAATTATTGGACTATCTGAAAGCCATGATCAAAGAAAGAGTCTAGACATCATATTTCCAGAAATTCTCCAAGAAAACTTCCCTGTTATTTTAGATCCAGAGGGTAAAATAGAAATTGAAAGAATCCACTGATCACCTCCTGAAAGACATCTTAAAATGAAAACTCCCAGGAATATGATAGCCAAATTTCAGAGCTCCCAGGTCAAAGAGAAAATACTTCAATAGCCAGAAAAAAAAAATGCAAATATGGAGCCACAGTCAGCTTCATACAAGACTTAGTGGCTTCCATGTTAAGCAGAGAGCTTGGGATATGAGATTCCAGAGGGCAAAGGAGGTAGGATTACAGCCAAGAATTATCTACCCAGCAAAACTGAGTACAATCCTTCAGGGGGAAATGGATGTTTAATGAAATATAGGATTTTCAAGTATTCCTGATGAAAAGACCAAATCTGAATAGAAAATTTGACATTCAAACACGACTCAAGAGAAGCATAAAAAGGTAAGCATGAAAGAATAATCATAAGGGTCTCAATAAAGTTAAACTGCTTACATTCCTATATGGGAAGATGATACACGTAACTCCTAAAATCTTTATCATTATTAGGGTAGTTAGAAGGCATATACATATACAGAAGGCATGAATGTGAGTCAATTACATTGGAGTGATCTCCAGAAAAATGAAGAGGGGAGAAAGAGGGATGCACTGGTAAAAAGGGGAGGGGTGAGGTAGAATGGGGTAAATCATCTCATGTAAGCAAGGAAGAGCTTTTATAAAGAAGGGAAAAATGGGGGTAGGGTGGGCAATGCTTAACCCTCACTCTCATCAGAACTGGTTCAAAGAAGAAAGAATACACACACACACACACACACACACACATATATGCACATACACACACATATACACACTCAGAGAACAATTTGGAACTAGGCCTGAAGGGTTATAAAGCTATGCATACTCTTCGTCCCAGCAATACCACTACTAGGTCTGTATCTCAAAGAGATAAAAGAAAAAGGGAAAGGACCTATATGTACAAAAATATTTATAGCAATTCTTTTTGTTGTGGCAAAAATTTGAAAATCAAGGGGATGCTGATCAATTGGGGAATGACTGACCAAATTGGGTCATGTGATTGTGATGGAGTAATATTGTGCTGTAAGAGATCAGGAAGTGTGGGGCAGCTAGGTGGTGCAGTGGATAGAGCACCGGCCCTGAAGTCAGGAGGACCTGATTTCAAATCCGGCCTCAGACCAAACACTTGACATGTACTAGCTGTGTGACCTTGGGCAAGTCACTTAACCTCGATTGCCTCACCAAAAAAAAAAAAAGATCAGGAGGCGAATGGTTTCAGAAAAACATGGCAAGACCTAGATGAACTGATGCAAAGTGAAGTGAGAAGAACCAGGAGATTACTGGACACAGTAACAGTAATGTTGCAATGATGATAAACTGTGAAAGACGATGATTCTGATCAATATGATGATCCAAGAATAATCCAAAGGACTCATGATGACAAACGCTATCCACTTCCAGAGAGAACTGATGATCTCTGAGTACAAATTAAAGTATAATTTTCTCATTTTCTTTATTTTTTTTTTTGCCTTTTTAAAAAAAAATATGGCTAATACAGAAAGATGTTTTGCATGTTCTCACATGTATAATTGACCTCATATTGCTTGCCTTCTCAGTAGGTGGGGAGGGTGTGGGAAAGAGGGAAAGAATTTGGAACTTAAAATTTAAAAAGAAAAGAATGTTTCAAATAATTAAACACAATTTTTTAAAAAATATTTTTAAAATAATAATTTTAAATAATTATGCATGTGAAGTCATGAAAAACATATTTTCATATTAGCCATAGGCAATAATTCTTTAATCTTATGATAGAAAGGACCTCGTAAGTCAGTTACCAATCCCTCTCATTTCCTAGATAAGGAAACTGAGGCCCAGGAAGGTTAGTAAGTTGACTAGGGTTAACAAACTTTGTGGTTGTTGTTCAGTCGTTTTTAGTCATGTCCAACTGTTCATGACCCCATTTGGAGGTTTCAAGGCAAAGATACTGGAGTGGTTTGCCATTTTCTTCTCCTGCTCATTTTACAGATGAGGAAAGTGAGGCAAACAGGGTTAAGGAACTTGCCCAGGGTCACACGGGTAGTATCTGAGACCAGATTTGAACTCATGAAGATGAGTTGTCCTGATTCCAAGCCCAGTGCACTATCAACCGTGTCACCTACCTGTCCCTAACAAACTTGCCCGTAGCTAACAAATGGCAGTTTGAACCCAGGTTCTCCAAATCCGGAAGCACCATTTTTTGACTGTGTCATGAATTAGTCACAACCAAATATGGAGCCTGGCAATGCCACCCAGCTAGCGATCAAAGACAGGAAGGGAGAAATGCATACTTTCTGACCCAAGCCTGACAAAACTCAAGTTCTGTAGCCTGGAATTTGAGGGAGTAAGATTCTGACTTCCTGATTTTTACAGAAAACCTACCCTCCAGAAGGGTGGGGTTATATATCCCTCCAGTAGAAGCCTCTATAGCCTTGGACCCTGGGGAAGTGTGGCTGGTTAAGTACAGATCAGCAAGGAACCACCCACATTTCTATTTCCTGCCATCCAGGACTGTTTTCAGGCAAAATGATGAAGAAAGCTGACATCAATTATCTATTCCTCCCTTCCTTTTCTCAAACCTCTCATTGAAGGACTTGACAGTGATCTACCAGGCTTTTGTTGCTTTATCTATTGTAATCCCTTCAGGATTCTAAATAATCAGATATATTAACAATAATCCATATTTTCATAAAGTTTTTTTCTAAAGCTATTTACCATTTTCTCTTCCTGACAAACTAGTAAACTGACTGGGAAGGTTAGAAAGGGGTATGCTATTATCAGGGATATAAATAATAATCAACTCTCCAAAAGAAAAAAAGTGGACACAATATATTTTTAAATTTAATCTGCATTATTAAAATTTTCTCCATCACTTTTTGAAGTCTAGACAATCAACAGAACAATAAAGCACACTGGTTTGTAGCATTTGCTGATTTCTAAAGTGTGTATGCTGAGACTGAAAATTTAACAGTTAGCTCTCAAGCATATTGCAGCTGGTACCAGCACACCTCTGATAACATAAACCCAGAGAGGTAGAGTAGTTTACCCAGAGTCATGCTGTTGTTTTAGTGGTGCAAACACCCCGAGTCCTAGCTTATTTGACTGAACTCCAGTGGCTTTCATCTGTGCTAAACGATAAAGGGATACAGAAGGCATAGTAATAAAAGAGGCAGCTAGATGGCCCAATGGATAGAGTGCTACACTTAGAGTCAGGAAGACTTGAATTCAAAGCTAACCTCAGATATTTACTAGCTGTGTTTCCTTGGGAAAGTCAATTAACTTCTGCCTCAATTTCCTCAAATGTAAAATGAGGATAATAATAGTACCTGCTTTGGAGGATTGATGTTGAGTCTCAAATGAGATAATATTTATGAAGTGCTTAGCACAGTGCCTGACACATTGTAGGCACTATATAAATGCTAGCTATTATTAATATTAATCATCAGAGTCAAACCCAAAAAGCAATAGGGCTAGATGAAGTGTCTTCTTTCTTGTCTTGCTGCTACTGACCTTGTTTGAGACCTCTTTACTTTTCTCCTCTTTTTAACTAGTCTCCCTGATTTGTCTTTCCCATTTCCAATCCTGTGTACTGATATGAAAGCGATATTTCTAGTGCACAGATCTGATCACATCCCCAGAAAATTTAAATCATTCACCCACGATTTCAAAAAGTAATGAGGCTTTGTACTTACTCTCCCAATCCAACATAAGCTAGCAGATCAGGTCCCCAGGTTCCCCCTACTCCCCCTACTCCTACACCCTACTCCCCTATTCCAGGTTCTAGGGGTACCCCTGAGGGGCAGTGGTGTTTCCTCTAATAATATTGGCTTGAATCTCCATTCTAGTGTTCTCTCTGTTATCAATAATCTAATGCCTTGATGTCAGTGACTAGAACCCCACAATCCATGTAACAAAATTGAATTCTCCTCCATATTGGTTAACCAATTAACATCAATTCATTTTTACAATGGAATATTTACTAAAAAGATATGAGAACCAAAGTACAAAAATATCCCCCCCTGAACTGGTACACAATCTCCCTTCTATCATTCTGGTCCCTGGGGAGAGTGGGCTCATAAGCGATAGCTACAAACATTCTTCCTATCACTGAGTTCATTTCTTAAAGCATAGCAAATAGATGAATTGCTTGCAATTCATGACCTTACTTTCAAGACCTGTGGTCTCTGCTGCTGGCTGCTGACCTGGATCAAACAAGTCATCCCTCAGGATGGGCTCCTTTTCAGACTTGGTCATTAGATTTCTAGTAGTTCTTTTAATTTTTCAGAGATCTCACATGGTCTTGTACCAAAAGAAAGAAGACACAAACAAAAGGCAGGCGCACCCCAAACACAGAGTTGTCTAGATGACTGTGTGCTCACAGGCCAGCATGGAAGGAGTTACACCTCATGGTCAACAAGAGGGAAAGAGAAGTCAGAATCCTTTGTTGGAGACTTTTGTATGCACATTGAATTCTGGCTTAATAGTCAATTAAAAGCTTTTCTTCACCACATGGTTATCAAACAGGAAATAACTATAGCATACCCTGTGAAAGCTTTCTTCCTTCAAGGCTAGTACAAATAAAACTTCCTACATTAAATCTTTTCTGACTTTCTCCTCATCTTTCCTGCCCCAAATTTGAAATGATCTTTCTCTCCTCAAATCTGTCATGTAACTCTTTATTTTAAATTTTTTTATTAATTTATTTTGATTTATCAACAATCACTTCCATGTACTTTTGAGCTTAAAATTTTTCCCCCTTCCTCCCCACCACCCTCCCCAAGATGGGACACAATCTGACATAGGCTATACAAATACATTCCTATGAAACATATTTTCACATTAGTGATGTTGTAAGTAAAAATTAGAACCAATAGGAGGAACCACCAGAAAGAGGAAACAAAACTCAACAGATGAGAAAAAAATAGCAATTCAACTTCCACAATTCTTTCTTTGGACGTGTATAGCATTTTCCATCACAAGGCCTTTGGAGATGTCTTAGATCCTTGTATGGCCAGGAAGGGTTAAGTTTATCAATATTAGTCATCACACAACGTGGCTGTTATTGTGTACATCATTCTCTTGGTTCCACTCACTTCACTCAGCATCAGACCGTACAAGTCTTTCCAGGTTTTTCTGAAGTCTGCCTGCTGATCATTTCTTATACCACAGTAGTATTCCATTACATTCATATGCCACAACTTACTCAGCCATTCCCCAATTGATGGGCATTTCCTCAATTTCCAATTCTTTGCCACCACAAAAAGAGCTACTATGAATATTTTTGTGCATGTGGATCCTTTTCCCATTTGTATAATCTCTTTGGGATATAGCCCTAAAAGTGCTATTGCTGGGTCAAAGGGTATACACATTTTTATAGCCCTTTGGGCATAGTTCCAAATTGCTCCCCAAAATGGCTGGATCATTTCACAATTCCACCAACAATGCATTAGTGTTCCAATTTTCCCATATCTTCTCCAGCATTTATCATTTTCCTGTTTTGTCATCTCATATAACTCTTGTTTAATACTTCCTAGCCTTGGAATTTATACTCAGGAAAGACATGGATTCAAAGCTAAGTTTTGATACTTTTTAGCTGTGTGACTGGGCAAATCACTTAAATTTTATTAATTACTTTGTCATAAAATAGGCATAAAAATAGTTACTGAAAATGCTTTATAAACCATACCCAAGAGGGCAGAGCCAAGATGGCAAAGTAAAGTCAGGGAGTCCCCTGAGCTCTCAGAAATTCCCTTCCAAATAATATTAAAATAATACCTCAAAATAAATTCTGAAGCAGCAGAACCAACAAAAGGATGGGATGAAACAATTTTCCAGCCCTAGAAGATTGGCAGGAAAGGTCTGTATCACTGGGGTGAGAGTGGAGCACATACAGTCCAGAGTTGATTGCACCAGCATAGGCTGCAACTCAACAAGACAGCAGCAGGCCTTGAGGGCAAATGAATCTGCAGCAATGGCTTCCAGGACTCTCAGCCCAAGGATGGTAAGGGGGTCAGACAACTGGTCAGAAGGAGATTAAAGGGTACCCTTTACTGGCACTGGGAGCAGGACTCTGTTGCATTGCCCATACTCAGTTCCAGAGCACAATCCCAGGATGATAAGGAATATTAGTGGGAGCTGAGGCCCTGAAACAGTTCTAGAGTAGAAAAGAGTGCATGTGCTGTCACTCATAGACCAGATTACAGGCCAGGAGGGCAGTGACCACACCTCTCCTAAGATCATACCACCTTGGAAGAACTGAAAACATATAGACCCTCAGAACTACCTCTGAAAATAGCAGCACAAAAAATCTGAAGCTTGGGACAGTATCCCCTCCACCCCAGGAGTAGAGTCCAACTTTAAAATGAAGTTAAAAGTCAAGAAATAGACTGGGAAAATGAGCAAACAACAAAAACAAAAAAAATCTGACCACAGAAAGTTACTATGATCACAAGGAAGATCAAAATACAAACTCAGAAGAAGACAACAATGTCAAATCAGCTACATGCAAAACCTCAAAGAAAAATGTGAATCAGTCTCAGACCCCAAAAAAGAATTCCTGGGAGAGCTCAGAAAGTATAAAACTCAAATAAGAGAGGTAGAGGAAAAATTGGAAAAAGAAATGAGAATGACACAAGAAAGTCATGAAAATCATGCCTTATATACAAGGTACCAAAAAAAAAAATGCTGAAGAAAATAACACCTTAAAAAAATAGGCCTAATGGTAAACTGCCCTAATGGTAAAAGAGGCCTAATGGTAAAAGAGGCACAAAAACTCACTGACAAAAAGAACTCCCTAAAATTGAGCAACTGGAAGCAAACGACTCCATGAGACGTCAAGAAACAATAAAACAAAATCAAAAGAATGAAAAAATAGAACAAAATGTGAAAAATTTCATTGGAAAAACAATTGCTGGAAAACAGATCAAGGAGAGAAAATTTAAGAATTGGTGGACTACCTGAAAGCCAAGATTAAAAAAAAAAAAAGAACATAAGACATTGTCTTTCAAGAAATTATCAAGGGGCAGCTAGGTGGCGCAGTAGATAGAGTTCTGGCCTTGGAGTCAGGAGGACCTGAGTTCAAATCTGGCCTCAGACACTTGACACTTACTAGCTGTGTAACACTGGGCAAGTCACTTAACCCTTATTGCCTCACCAAAGAAAATTGTCCTGATATTCTAGAACCAGAGGGTAAAATAGACATTGAAAGAATCCACCAATTATACCCTGAAAGTGGCCCCAAAATGAAAACTCCTAGGAATATTATAGCCAAATTCCAGAGTTCCCAGGTCAAGGAGAAAGTGTTACAAACTGCCAGAAAGAAACAATTCAAATATCATGGAACTACAGTCAAAATAACACAAGATTTCGCAGCATTTACACTAAAGGATTGGAAGGCTTGGAATATGATTTTCCAGAGAGCAAAGGAACTAAGATTACAATAAAAAATCACCTATCCAGCAAAACTGAGAATAATCCTTCAGGGGAAAAATATTCAGTGAAATGTAGGACTTTCAAGTGTTTCTGATAAAAAGACAAAAGTTGAATAGAAAATTCGACTTTCAAATACAAGACTCAAGAGAAGCATAAAAAGGTAAACAGGAAAGAGAAATCATAAGGAATTCAATAAGGTTAAGCCATTTACATTCTTATGTGGGAAGATGATATTTGTAACTTCTAAGAATTTTTTCATTATTAGGGCAGTTAGAAGGAATATACATAGACAGAGAGCATGGGTGTGAGTTGACTATGATGAGATGATATAAAAAAATAAAACTGGGGTGAGAAAGGGGAGAAGAGGGAAGGGAAAGGTAAATGGGGTAAATTATCTCACTAAAAGAGGCATGAAAGAGCTTTTACAGTGGAGGAGAAGATGGGGTGTGTGTGGACAACATTGAACCTTACTCTCATCAGAATTGGCTCAGAGAGGGAATAACATACATACTCAGTTGGGTATAGGAGTCTATCTTACCCTACAGGGAAGTAGGAGGAAAGGGAGACAAGAGAAGGGAGGGCTAATGGGAGGGCAATTTGAGGGAGGTGGTGATCCGAAGCAAAACAATTTTGAAGAGGGACAGGGTGAAAGGAGAGAGAGAGAACTTGAAGAGGGGAGGAAGTAGGATAAAGACAAATACACAGTTACTAATCATAACTATGAATATGAACGGGATGGATTCACTCAAAAAGCACGAGCACAGTGGATTACATGATTTGGACATAAAGGGAGATACCATAAGCAAATTAGGGAGCATGCAATAGCTTATCTGTCAGATCTATAGATAAGTGAAGTATTTATGACCAAATGAGATATAGAGAACATTACAGGATATAAAATGAGCAATTTTTATTACACTAAATTTGAAAGGTTTTGCACAAACAAAACCAATACAGCCAAGATTAGAAGGAGAGCAGAACATTTTACAGCAAGTTTCTCCAATAAAGGCCCCATCATAGAGAACTGAGTCAAATTTATGAGTACAAATCACTCTCCAATTAACAAATGGTCAAAGGATATATATGAATAGGCAGTTTTCAGATAAAGAAATCAAAACTATCTACAATCATATGAAAAAATGCTCTAAATCACTATTGATTAGAGAAATGCAAATGAAAACAACTCTGGGGTACCACCTTACACCTGTCAGGTTGGCTAATATGACAGAAAAGGAAAACAACTGATGTTGGAGGGAATGTGGGAAAATTAGAACAATAATACACTATTGGCGGAGTTGTGAACTGATCCAACCATTCTGGAGAGCAATTGAGAACTTTGTCTAAAGGGCTAAAAAACTGTGCATACTCTTTGACCCAGCAATGCCACTACTAGGTCTGTATTCCAAAGAAATTTTTTTTAAAAGAGGACCAGAAGATGTCAAGAGAGATATTATTTGGCCAAACCCGTATGTACAAAAATATTTATAGCAGTTATTTTGTGGTGGCAAAGAATTGGAACTTAAGTGGATGCTCATCAATTGGAGAATGGATGAATAAGTGGTGTTACATGATTGCGCTGAATATTATTGTACTGTAAGAAATGTTGAGCAGGTGGACTTCAGAAAAACCTGGAAAGATTTACATGAACTGATGAAAAGTGAAGTAAGCAGAAACAGGAGAACATTGTACACAATAATAGCAACATTCTAAAATGATCAATTAGCGGTACCATGATCTAAGACAACTCCCATGGACTTATGATGAATAATGTTATCCACCTCCAGAGAAGAATTGATGGAGTCTGAATGAAGATGGAAGCATACTTTACATTTTTTTCTTTCTTTTCCTTGTTTGCTTGTTTTTTGCCTGTGTTTTCTTTTACAACATGACTAATATGAAAATATATTTTGCATGACTGCACATGTATAATCTACATAAAATTGCTTGCCTTCTCAATGAGGGGGGAAAGGAGAGAGAGAATTTGTAACTCAAAATTTTTTAAAATGTAGAAAGTTGTTTTTATATGTAATTAGAAAAAATAAAATATTAATAGCAAATCATACCCAAAGATCTATAAAAATGTCATTGATATAAATACTGGTTATGGCAAAACTAGTATTCATCCTATCTTGTGTTAGAATCTTTTTGTACATGTAATCTACTCTAATAGACTAGAAACTCCCTCAAGGCCAGGCAGTGTGTAATTTTTCGTCTTTTCATCTCACATAGCACAAGTGAGTAACAAATGTGTTGAATTAAATTGTCTTTAAAGATCATTTGGTTCAATCCTTAGTTTTCAGATGAGGAAACTGAGGGTCAGAGAAACACAGTAACTTACCCAAGGTCACACAGAAAATTGGTCGCAGCATCAGACCTAGAAATCTTTTGTAGTCTATCTGATGCTTCCCCATACCCTCGTAAAGTGGTGTGTGTGTGTTCAAATAATGAAGACAATGATAGATTTTCGTCATCTGCCCAAGAGGAATGACTAATGGTAACAATTTAAGGCGAGGGAGGCAGACAGATGGGGAAGAGCAGACACACAGGAGGAAAGTAGAGGAATGTTTTGGGGGCAATCACAAAGAAAAAAGATGAAATGATTCTATATTTAGGGTGGGTTCTGTAACCATCCTTCCAGGGGACGTTTCTCAGGGGAGAGAAGGGAATCTTTTAGGAGGCATTAATCTGTTTTGAACCTAAAATCTCAATAGCGATGGTGGATTATAAATTGCTGGAGGGCAGGAACGATCTTCTGCCTCCTCTTGTATCTTGGTGCTTAGCCCAGTGCCTGACGTATAGTCAGTGCTTAATAGCTATTTATAGATTGATTGATTGCTTTTTTCTTACTCTCATGAGTTAGTGGTTATTATTGTTTTTCTTCCTCTAGTAATGTAGGTAGAGTAACAACTTTGTTCCTGGCAAGGAAATAGTATGAAGTCTGATAGCTCCACAAAACAACTTTCATTTTGTACATGGAGTGAGACTTGCATGGACCGCAACTGGCATGAGGGCAATAGAAAAGACTTGAAAGGAAATTTTCAAAATTACTCATATCATGTATTTTTTCATCACCTTCATTTTCAAATATGCTCCGCTCTCTCAACCCCCGCCCCGCAACAGACGAGAAATCATGGTTAGTAAAAGAGAATAATAAAGAAAGGGGTGACGGGGAACAGTTCAGAAAAATCAACCAATATATCAATCTTTTCTGAAAGTTTATGCACTATTTCCCCAATCTTGCAAAGAGAGAAAGATGCATTTTTGCTCAACTCTGAACTGGACCAGGCTTGATTATTAAAATTACACAGCATTCATTTTCATTTTAAAAAAGTATTTAAATTGTTGTAGTCATGTATATTTCTTTCCTGGTTCTGATTATTTTACTCTGTATCAACTCATATATGTCTTCAAAGGAATTTTTTTTTAACCCAGAGCAGATAGTAGACTGGGACAGTTGGGATTGGGGGTGAAGGACAGCAAAGTATTTTATTATTTTTGGAGGCAGTTAAGTCACTTGCCCAGGAGCAAAGGACTTTAAAAGACAGTCTTAATGCCTAACGGCTTATCTGATCAGCCTTGGCCTGACTTTGAAGAGGGCTGTGAGGTAAAAGAACTGATAGACTACTACACCAATGGGGACAAGGTTATGTAACATCTGAAGACCCAGCAGATGGAAACAGAGGGCAGCAAAGAACTTGAAGAACACAACCACAGAGCACCAGAAGGTGTCAAGAGAGATATTGCTTGACCAGATGACATCAGTAGATCTTCATAAGGAAAGTGTCAGGTTAGATAAAGAGAAGATCTAGCTGAAATACACCTCCAGGAACATAAAAGAAATATAGAGACAGTGTGGTAGAGTGGATAGAGTCTGGACTTGGAATCAGGAAGGTTTAGTTTCATAGTCTACCTCAGCCCTTTATTTATTCTGGATGGGCAAGTTACTTAGATTCTCTAGACCTCAGTTTCCTCATCTATAAAATAAAGGGGTTGGACTTGACATCTTTGGACCCTTCCAGCTCTAAATTTATGAACCTGAGCATGAGTTGCCTGGGCTATCAGTGTTCCCCATGCATGTTTCCTGCCACACATATTCTCTTTCCCACCAGTAGTATGGAAATATGTAGAAGAGCATCCCCCGTATGTGTAGGAGGAATTTTTCTTGTCATTCACTATGCTGTGCTGCTTAATTAAATGTCATTTGCTTTGAACTTGATGTCTTCTCATTGTTCTTGGAAAAGAAACATCAATGGGTGCACATGATCTGGGATTATAGTGGATGCTTAACTAAAATGTGCCTTGAATATAGGGTAGGGTTTTGTTGTTGCTTTTTTATTTTGTTTTTAATGAAGGGCTCTGGGCTATATTGCTTTCTCTGGAACTGCTCACAAAGGATTGTACCTTGTAGTCTTAACTTATGTAGCTTATAATGGGATCTGGAGTCTGAGGACCTGCTTTTGACTGCACTTTTGGGGAAGTTACTTGACCTTTCTGGGCTTCCATTTCCTGGCTCCTGTAAAATGGAGGAGAGTTGCTGTTCTTGTGAATAAGGGAATAACTGTAACCTCCTTTCCACTTGTATATCAATGTTGTTGGGTTTTTTCCTTTTTCAGTGGGAAACACTCAGAAAATGTTATGTATATATATATGCATGTATGTGTATGTGTATGTATATATGTATGTATAAAAAGATAATGTATGTGAAGCTCTTTGCTATCCCTAAAGTTCTTTATAAATGTCAGCTACTATTGGTGGTGGTGGTAGTGGTTCCTGGACACTACAAGCTTACATACATGTAAATACATGCCTGATTATGCTCCTCTTAACAACGGGACCACTGATGTGATGTAATGGGAAACAAAGTGAAATCCTATCTGTTTCGTGGCCACTGGATTATGGTGTGTTCTGGCTTTCTATTTAGTCCATTAACATTTTTTCATCTTTCAGTTGAGTCCTTGGCCTCTCTGATTACGCTAATGTGTGTGGAAGTCTAATTTGCACTTAAGTGTGTAATTGCTACTCTGAAGGCTATAAATAGTCTTGTTTTTTCCAGATGAAACCCACATGCTCCCAGTTCATTCTCATTTTGGTTAGGGTTTTCCTGATTAAAATTGTCGAATGAACTCCCTTTTCATCCCTTCTATCCAAATCCACATTTCATAGATTCCTATCTCTCAGGTCCACTGAAAGAGAAAATTCACTACCAAATATTGCATGATCTTGGGCAAAGCTCTTCCCCTCTTTGGGCCTTAATTTCCTTGCTTATAAAATGAAGGATTTGGATTAGATGATTTTTTCAGGCCTCTTCCAGCTCTCATGGTCTAAGATTCATGAGAAAAACTTCCTAACAATTAGAGAAATTTAAAAATGGAACTGCCAACCTTGGAAGGTAGCAGATTTCCCTTCAGTGGAGATCTTCAATTATAAGTCGATGATCATTTGTCAGATATATTGTAGCTGGAAATCCTTGTTGGCTGTGGGGTGGACCTAATGACTTCTAAAGTCCTGTTCCGCAGTACTCCTAACACATGGACCCCCAGGTTCAAGATACTACAGCCAACTCATCCATTCAAAACCATAGCCCATGAACCTCCAATGATATGTTCACTTTATTTCTAGTTGATTAGAGGGTACAATTAGTTTAAAGCAAAGGCATTTAATGAAATAATATCATAAGAAACATCACAAGAGAATCTTCCATCCATCATTCACAAATACATAGTTAGGAGAATGGATATCCTTGGGGTTTTTGAACAATAAGCATATATGTACAGAGCACATGTGGCCAGGGCACAGGCATGAAGAGGTAACTATGCCTACTAATGTCTTCTAGTGGTATCATTATACTGCTCTGATTATCACCATAGCATAGTTTCATCAAGGTTCGATATTTTACTGATATTATGGTGACAATTGGGTATATAGCCACTACTGGGCTACCTGCCACCAACTTCTGAATTCATCTCTTTAGGGCTATGCCAGCCATCTTACCTGTAGTCTGCTTAACAAACTCTAAAGTGTTATATATAAATATTTTTAATTTTTATTGTTGTTATTGTTATCATTGCTAGAAACTCTCCCCAAGATGACAAGCTAAGATAAGCTTTTCTTCTTTTCTCTTTGAATAGTATGTCTTTAGGGGCAGAGATCAAAGCCTTCTATTACAGATCGCTATCCAACTTTTAGCTAGATATTCCAAAGATTTTTTTGGGCTTACTATGAAAATGAATTTAATCCAGAATAAAAGATAAACCAAGAAGCCAAAATCACTGTTCTCTATTCTACTGTACCAGTTCACGCATTTATTATGCATGCGTATATTTCAGCAACAAAATCCTAATATTTGGGGGGGGTATCTTTTTCTTTTCTTTTCTTTCCTTTTTTTTTTTTTGCCAGAAAAAAACCTTGTTATTTCATTACACTAGAATTCAATTTGAGATCTGGGAGCTGTAACTTGACTAAACATTTTTTCTTCCAGGAAGAAAAAAAAAAAGTAGTTTGTGTTCATTGGTTTTGTTTTTGTTGTCAATATTCCTTACTGTAATTATTAGGAGATAATTAAAAACCACTCACGTTTATATTATATGACCTTGTCAGTATTATAAAGAACTGCAAGGTAGTTTTTTCAGCTACGGAGCTTAACTCCCTAAGAATCTGGGGGTGAGAGGTTGCAATGCACATGAAGCAATGGCCAGTATCGTTGGATATTTTTGAGGAAAATGCCTGCCTAAATATATACATTTTTTCAGTGAAAACAGAATTCAAACCAAAGTCAACAAAAACAAAAACAACATGGTAAATATGTTCAAATTGACAGTGAATATAAGATAGCAATTATTTAATACAGTATGTGCAAGTGAGGCAAAATTTCAGTTGGCACTGTTCAGGTTGAATCACGGTGGGGATGAGCATAGGTTTGCAACACAAATAAGTTGTTATGCTTTTTTTTAAAATTTGAATGTGAATTGTGTAAACTCAAAATTCAACCATCTTTGCATGGCAATTAAAAGTCCCATAATATACATTGTATTTTTCAACATCAGTCATGTTGCAGGTACAATATAATATGCTATATTTTTTAAAGAACACCCTTCAACTTTTAAATAATTGAAATAATTTGAAAATGTTTATAATCATTTGAACTTTTCAATACTTAAATTTATCTAAAATTTTTTTCTTGTCTCATGTTTTTATAAGTGAAATATCATTACTTCATGATAGTTAAATGCATAACCAGTTTGAAGAAAAAAATCTGTTGGAATAGCTAAAACCAATGTAAGCAAGGCAAGAGGGACAGTTTAAGTAGCAGAAATAGAGAAACAGAAACAAACAATACCAAATCCAGAAACCATAACCCATTATTTTTATCTTTAGGATCCACAAGTACTATTATTGATGGAGAAAAAAAACTGATATGTTTCCTTTGTGTGAATGGTTTAGCTACAGATAGTGTGAAAACTAGTAAGTTGAAATTATATCCTTGAATTTTTCCAGGGAAAATTAAATAGTTTTAATAATCAAAAGGAAACTTTCAAAAAAATCTTATCTGTGATCTCTCAAGAATTCTTTGCATCTTACAAGGTTGTTTATAGAGTTGGTAAATGGAAAAAACCCAAACTCATTCAACATAAGAAACATTGGTGCTATAGTAGCTATTGATATACTGAAATTATATGTTTAGCAAATAATACAAAGCAATTTTGAATGTTTCTACTTTTAGACAGATAATATAGCAAGAGGATTAGCTGTCCCTATGTCTAAAGACCTTTGCTGTCAATTAGCTGTGTAAGTAAAATCTTCCTACTCTTTATTGCAAGGGGATGAAACAACAGAAGTAGCTAAAGATGCTTATTTGTGTAAAGGGAATGGATCAGGGAAACCTTTATTCAAATTAAGGATTTTCCTGAACAATCTGATAATATTATATGGTCTAGCCTTCTGAGCTTCTAAATAATGGGGAATTTTAGACAATTCTCATTAGTGTGCTAGCAGTGTTCCTAGACTAGCTGGCAGCAGTGTCTGCCATGAGGTGAGGTAAACACATTCATGGCTTTGTAAAGAGTCCAATAGAAAAGCTACACCTTACCTAAGGAAGAATATCTTAAGGATTCCATCAAAAGGACTTCTAGGAGCTGTGAAACGCCTCTTTGCTAATTTGTTTTCTAAGCTTAAACCCACTTTTCCTGGGACTCTGTATTTATTGGTGGGGAAATGGGTTATATCAACTCTACCACCATAGTAAATACCCATTTCTAAAAGCGAATTAACTCTGGCTGATTTATATCAACAGATAACTACGGGAAAGAAATACTTTGGTGGGGGACCATAAACTATACTATTAGAAACTTCCTTTGCTCCAGCAGAGTCTTAAAGGTCCAATACATACATAGCTACAACAGATATTGGAAAGGACAACAGATTTGGTGACATGAAACCAGGGTTCAGGTCTTGGCTCTGATAATTACTAGACTTGTGACTGTAGAAAAGTCATTTAACATCCCTGACTCTATTTCCTCATTTATAAAATGGGGTGAGAGGTGTTGTTATATACAGGATAGAGGGCCAGCCTTGGAGTCAGGAAAACTGGATTCAAGTTTTGCTTCTGATACATATTACCTAAATACCACCACGGGCAAATTCCTCATCTTTTGAATGAATCCCTTTAACACCTTGTAAAGGAAGAGACTTTGGGGATCTCATTTACATATGATGAATCCAAGAATCTAGCTGAGCAGTCATCAGAGACTCCAATTTGCTCCAAGGGCCCACAATGTCTTCTCCCCACAAACTCATTTACATGGACTAATAGGAAAGACTTACAGTTTTAAAAACAGCTAAAAATAGCTGTTTGATGATTATTGAGCAAATGACCATTTCCTAGTTAAGGCCTAGACTGCAAAGATGACTATTTAGGAAATGTATCGGAAAGCTGCCTTAAGTTAAGGTGATCCAACCCCCAGGGTTGTAGTCTCTCCTTCTCTAGTTCTGGAGTAAACTTGAAGTGGCTCTTAAAGCGAATCTACAAATCAAGGCTTGATTTATTATTTTATTGATTGTCCCAAGCTTAAGAGAGTGATAGATAAAATATTTATAAAGTTGATTAAACTTGAAAGTATTCCACATGTATTTTTTCCCCCAGAGAGCCAGTTGGTAAACATTTATCAACACACTGAGCCCAGTACCAGGAAGAATTGTTGAAAAGTAAGGGCTTAGCTTCACAACGCTATATCGGCTTGCCAGGACAACCCTGATTTTCCACATCCTGCCTGAGTGGTGGCAGGCTTCAGATCTGTTCCCCCAAAGGAGCAAAACTAAAAAGACTTCTATCAGCTGTGGGGTCCAAGGGTCCATTCTCTTTCACAGCACCCCAGCTGAGGATTTGTAGTGAAGTGTGAAGCTGGCAGTGGTAGAAACTACAGATGGCCACTGAGGTCAGTTCTAGTGGCTCTACACAGAAGTCATACTTGACGAGAAGCTCAGAGGTATACATCAGATGCGTGGAACTCGAGAAGGAGAGGCTACAAGATGCCACATGAACCTTGGAGAACAGAATCATGCCCAGAGGACGTAGGGCCAGCCCTGAAAGAGTGAAGCTGTTTGAGGCTATTAAACACGAAGAGGGTCAGAAACTGTTGCTGAAATATTCCCAGTACACAGACCCCAAAGCCGTATACCTGTATCTCTTTTCTCTCTAGTCCCACATGAAATCTTTTTTAAAAAGTTTTTTCTTCTGGGCAGAGAAAAGTCTGTCTTTTTTTTTGTCTGAAATGTTTGCTTTGTCTCAACAAACAGTGTTAAACACAGGTCTTCATTAGTCTGTATAAACATACTAGCTGGTTTTTGTTGTCCTCCATTCTCTCTCTCTCTCTCTCTCTCTCTCTCTCTTTTTTTTTTTTGGCTAGGCAATGGGGCTAAGTGACTTGCTCAGGGTAACACAGCTAGTAAGTGTTAAGTGTCTGAGGCTGGATTTGAACTCAGGTCCTCCTGACTCCAGGCCTGGTGCTCTATCCACTGCGCCACCCAGCTGTACCCCTCCATTCTCAAAGAGGACCAAAATGGTGTCGCTATGTTGGGGTCAAGGTACAGTGTATCTGTACTTTGTATCTGATCAGACCAATACAAACTTGGAAGGCTCTCCCACAGGTCAGGCAAAAAGAGTCCATAAGAACATTTGGAGGGGGCAGCTAGGTAGCGCAGTGGATAGAGCACCGGCCCTGAAGTCAGGAGGACCTGAGTTCAAATCCGGCCTCAGACCAAACACTTGACACTTACTAGCTGCGTGACCTTGGGCAAGTCACTTAACCCCGATTGCCTCACTTAAAAAAAAAAAAGAACATTTGGAGTGGAGTCATTCACCCATTCTTCAAGGGAAGTCTTCACGGGCTTGGGGATAGATACACCCCACCCCAACTCACTGACAGGTTTGAGGCCCTTTGGTTACCCTTAGCTTGGTTTAGTCCGTCTGCTGAAACGGTTTGCCAGGATGTGGCCATTGTGCATGCTACAGCTTCTTGGAGCCACAGGTAAGAGTTGGGTAGTTCAGGGGGACACCAAAGGTGGAAAGCAGCCCTGGAAAGGGCTTAGTAGCCCTCATACCAGAGGCACTAATCTTTCCTGAGCACTCTATACCCCACACCTACTAGTAATAAGGGGACAGTTGAGGAGACAGAAACCTCAGAATAGAGGAAGAGACAGATTTAATACTGAGGTGTATTACCAGGGTGCCATGTCTGGATAGGGGCTTAAAGCCACAAAATATTGAGAGAATTACAGATCCTTTAAAATGACTTCCCGGAGCTAGAAGGAGCATTGATATCAGAAAACCTACCTGGACAATGAATGAGTAGCAGGTTGAGGGGGGCAACTAGGAGTGGTTTAAAAACTCTAATTACCAACCCATCCCACTACTGCCACCAGCACATTCCAGGCATAGGGTACGGACTGTACAAAAAACATGGAAATAGGAGATGGAATGATGTGTATGTGGAATGACAAGTAAGGCCAATTTAGCTGGAAGACACAGCATAATAAAGAGGAATAATATGGAGTAAATCTGTAAAGGTAGACTGGAACTGGATTGTGAAGGGCTTTGAATGTCAAACAGAAGCATTTGCATTTCTCCTAGATCTTCTTGACCAGAGGGTTGATATAATCAGACCAGCACTTGAGAGGGCAGGAGCATGGTTGACTGTGGGCAGTGACAGGGATGCAAGAAGGAAAAAAAAAAACAGCACCAACTAAATATTTAAATGTACAAAGAAGAAAACAAAAAGAAATTCAAAAGAGGAAACAAACCAAATTTGTCACTATTATGTTAAATTTAATATAGACTCTTTTAAAAAACAAACCATGGAATAGAAGTTAATGGTTTCATACACACAATCCTGTTTTTGCTATTTCTGTGCTAAAATATTAATATCTGTATACAATTATTAGGTTCAAAATAAATAAGAAAAAAATTTTAAATATCACTTTGGCACTTGTGAGGAGGAGTGAATGGAATAGAAAGAGGCCTGAAGTAGAGTCCAAATAGGAGGCTGTTGCAGGAGGCCAAAAGTCTAAGAAAACATATGGACTTTGAGGACTTTAAAAAGGTAAATATAGACATAGAGGAACTCTAGGAAAAACAACCTAACCTTCTAGACAAAAGACTATTTAAAATAATTTGTACTTCTCAAATCAAGATAAGCCAGTTGCTAGCAAAATGGGAGAAACTTCAGAGTTTGGTATTGGACAAATTAGAAAGTTATTTCAGAGAAATTGAGTAAAATAAAAACAAATTGAAGAAGGAAATGGAGAGTGGTGGTACTTAATCCCAAATCAAAGATCCTATCTTTGATACTTTATCATTGATAAAGGAAAAATGCAAGTAGAAAAATCTACAAAGTTATTAATATTTGTCTAGAGTTGTTTTGTTGTGTTTGGATTAATACTACAGATAATAAATGTGTAAAGTGTATATTCTTTTCTAATAGAATGTTTGAATAAAAGAAAGCCCTACCAATTGTAATACTAAATGTAAAAATACTAAGCTCTCCAATAAAATGAAAAAGAGGCACTGAAAAAATAAAAAACAAGAATCTAGCAATATATTATTATAACAAATACTTAATACAGAAAAAAAATAAATGAAAAATAAGAATCATTTAAAATCCATCATGTTACTGCTAAGTCACCAAAAAAAAAAAATTGATGACAATGTATGAGGGGCAGCTAGGTGGCACAGTGCATAAAACTCTGGCCTTGGAGTCAGGAGGACCTGAGTTCAAATCTGACCTCAGACACTTGACATTTATCTGTGTGACCCTGGGCAAGTCACTTAACCCCGATTGCCTCACCCAAAAAAAAAAAAAAAGAATGGGGCAGCTAGGTGGCTCAGTGGATAGAGTACCAGCCCTGGATTCAGGAGGACCTGAGTTCAAATCCAGCCTCAGACACATAACACTTACTAGCTGTGTGGCCCTGGGCAAGTCACTTAACCTCATTGCCTAGTCAAAAAAAAAAAAAAAGACAATATCTGACAAAATTTAATTTAAACCAGAAAGCACTAAGAATAAAAAGATACACAAGTACATTTTATGCTAAAAGGTTCTATTCAAAATGAAAGTATATTAATTTTAAACATATATTTAGCAACTCCTTTGTTATGGAGTAGAAAGAATCAAGCACAAACTATTTGAGATCACCAGTTCATGATATTTTAGAACTTGGACTTCTGGTACTATATTTTTGGGAATCTCTGGCAGAGGAGAGACAGAAGGAGAGAGATCAAAAGTTCACTCTCCATCTTATGCCATTTGTTCAGGCAAGGGTTGAATGATGTGCCAGGTTTCTGGGCATATATTCCCCTGACATTTTGTTTTGAGACTTTGAGAGGCTCCCACTGCTTCTACAGCTGCTGTGCCCTTGTTGTTCTGGGAGAAAAGAAGTGGAAGGGACTTTTGAGAACTGAAAGCAATGGTTGGTGAGAGCCCTCCCAAAACATCTTCCTCTTCTCCCTCCTCCACGCCTCAGGGAAGGAAACAGTTCCTATTAATTGCCCAATTGGGAAAGGGGTTAAAAACAGAAGAAGCTGATTTCTGCTCTACAATGAGCAGTGTGACTACTGTCAGTTTTCTAGCCTACTAGACCTTTTACTCACTTTATTCCTCTTAAAATAAAAGAAAACCTCGGAGCTGTTAATCTTTGATGTGCGATTAATGCTAGTATAAGGATGAGGGGTCTATCGATTACCCCACCCCCATTTAAATTAAGTGATAATATGCCATGTCCTGATACATTTATCACGTGAGAACACATTTCAATCAGTTAAAGACTTTAGGTTGTATGAAAAGCACTTGGATGAACTGGAGCGAACTTCACAGAGGATTCAGTTCGGCTGAAGAAACTTGAACACTCCCCATGGGTCATTTCTAAAATAAAAGACTGGTTTGGAACTCAAGTTCTGAGCACTGAATCATCATTCTCTCCACCAATGAAGAGAGTCTGATGCAAATGCTCCAGGCTTGAAACTTGGATTATACTTATATGAAAGATGGAAATTAGGAAAGGAAAATTATATAGAATGAAGGAATCAGAGTCAGAACAACCGTATGCACACTGGCTATGAATAATGAAGTAATAAAGTAAAATAATAATAGTAATAATATTAAGACAAAGATCAGAGGGAAGATGTAAGGAGGCAGGGGTGTAATGATTATTTTAAAAGTTTATATATACTTTAACAAATTTAAAATGCTTTGAAGTTTATGTCTTATATAATCAGTTTTATTTGTTTATTTGAATATTTTTCTTTTTCAACATTACAATGTTCTGAATAAGATGAAAAAAGGATAATGCACATAATATTAAAGCACAGAGTGAGCTGGCACTGGCAATGAATGTTAAGAATAATCAAAGAGCCTCTTTTTTAACTGTGTTGTGGTCGAGTGGAAGATCAAGCAAAGGGTAGGACTGCTGCTCAAAGTGGATGAGTAGACACTGGAAAAAAGGCAGAACTATTATTTATTTCACTTCTGTTTTCTTTCCCAAGGAGAATTGTCTTCAGGGTGGGAAGAATAGAACAAAATAGTTAACAGAAAATTGAAACCTTGGAAGAAATTATAAGAAGGCATTTAGTTGCCCTCAATGAGTTCAAGTTACGTGTCCCAGAGGAACTAAATACCAAAGTAATGAAACTGGCAAAAACCAATGTCATTGATCTTTGAAAAATTTTAGAGCATGGGAAAGATGCCACCATCAGTCAACCAGTAAATCAATAAGCATTTATTTATATACCTACTCTGTGCCAGAGGATGGGTAAATGTCATCTTAATTTAAAAAAATAGATTATAATCTTCAAACTATTGGTTGATGAGGTTGACTTTAGTTCTTATCAAAATCCCAGAATACAATATTAAAGAATAAAATCATAGATTTAGAGCTGGAAGGTACCTTATGTGTCAATGAGTCTGACCTCCTCATTTTACAGATGAGGAAATTGAGGCTGAGAAAAGTCACACAACTAGTAAGTGTCTGAGGTAGGATTGTCTTCCTATCTAAGTCTTCCTATCCACTAGAGTTTTTCAGCATTTGGAAAAGGAAGCTATAATCACTAAGAGTCAGCAAGTTTTCATCAAGAATTCAATTCCATCCAACAAAAGTTTGTTAAATGTCTGGTTGTGTAAGACGTCATAGTGGGATTAGAGAATTTTAAACTTAGACTTGGAAGAGACTACTTTTTTTTTAAAAAAAAGTTCCTTTTAAAAATATTTTATTGATGTCTTTTAGGTTTTATATCATAGTCATTTCCTAATACATCCTCCTTATCCCTCATTTGCATCTTTCCTTGTAACAAAGAAAAAAATTAAACAATAGAGCAAACCTATCTGATAGTGTATGAGAAAATCCACATCTGTAGTCCTCTACCTCTTCACCATGAGGAGGGAAGTGTATTTCATTATCTCTTTTCCAGGGCCAAGACTGGTCATCATCCATTCATTCAACACACAATATAATTCATTTGTATCCCCCATGCCTGTAATGCTCTTCTTCTTTGTCTCCAACTCCTAGATTCCTTCAAGACTTAACTCAAACTCCACTTTCTGCAAGAGGACTTTTCTGGTCCTCCCTTCCCCCATGTCTACTAGAGCCTTTCCTCTCTGATTATCTCCAATTTGCCTTATATATATATATCTTGTATATACGTCGTTATCTACATGCTCTCCCCCCATTAGAATGTTGGTGCTCTTGAGAGCAGGGTCCATTTTTGCCTCTTCTTTGTATCCCTGTTACTGAGCACAGTGCCTCACACAGTAAATAGGTAATAAATGCCTGCTGACTGACTGGCACCTCATTTCTTTTTTTTTTTTTCTTTTTAACAGTTATTAGATTGGTAGAATTGGTAGCAGAATACTGAATATAAAATACACCTAATTTTCAGTGACACTTTTGATTACTGTATTGTCCTTGAGAATACAGTACAGGTAGATGGATTTCAAAATGGTTGAATGACTATACCCTGAGAGTAATCATTAACGCCTCAATGTTGATCTGGGAGATATCTCTATTAGAACAACCTAGAGCTATGTTCTTGGTCCTTTCTTGACCCACATTTTTATAGGTAACCATATTTGCAGATAGCATCAAGATGGATGAGATAACTAACATGTTAGGTAATGGAGTCATGGTCCAAAATAATTTTGACAGACTACAATAACAAGTCTAAGTGAATAAGATGATATTAACAGGGAAACATATGAAGTCCAGTACTTGGGTTCAAAAACTCAACTGTATAACTATTGGATAGTAGGAGGTATATGACTAGACAATAGTCCATATGAAAAAGACCTGAGGGTTTTAAGGGAGCACAATAAGTAGAATCAATAGGGTGACATGGAAGTCATAAGAATCAGTGCAATTTTAGGCTGCACTAAGAGGGTACAAGAATAGGGAGGTGCTAATTCAAGTGTATGATGCATTGGTCAGATCTCATCTAGAACAAGGGTCAGCAAACGACAGCCCATGGGCCAAATCCAGCCTGCTGCTTATTTTTGCATGATTGCAAGCTAAGAATGGTTTTTGTATCTTAAACTAATTATTTAAATAATTTTAAAATTATATAAATAATAATTCAATTTTATAATAATTTACTATATTTGATATGTAATTTATGTATTTGCACATTGATGTTTAATATAATTAACTAATATAATTTAACATGATAATTTAACTTATATAACAATTTAGTATCATTTGATATACCATGTTGATATAGTATTTTTATATTAATATTTAATATAATTAAATATGGTAATTTAATTTTATAATACTTTAAAATATAAAAACCATTCTTAGCTCATAGTCCATTCAAGGATGGGTGCAGAGCAGATTTGGTCCATGGACAATAGTTTGTTAACCGCTGTTCTAAAGGTATGGTGCTCAGTTCAGGGCATCACATTTCAGGAAGGATACTGACTAATTAGAGTGGATCCCAAAGGTGGATGACTGGGATGGTGAAGATGATGCCATGAGAAGATCAGTGGAAGGAATTGGTGATATTATTCCTAGAACAGAGAAACTTAGGGGAAATATGATAGCTTACAAATATTCTTGAAGTATTTAAAATGCTGTAATACAGAAGAAAGATTAGACTTGTTCTGTTTGTCCCCAGAGAGCAAGATTATGAACCATGGGCAGAAATTACAGAGAGGCAGATGTAGGTATGATGTAAGGTCATTTATGGCCTGTTCAATTTTTTTTTCTAAAATAAGTCTGTTTAGATATTTTATTTCTCTTCTGCTAATCTAGGCAATTTATATTTTTGTAAATATTCTTCCATTTCACTTAAATTGTTAAATTTATTGGCATATAATAGGGCAAAATAACTCCTTATAATTGTTTTAATTTCATTTTCACTAGTGATATATTCACCCTTTTCATTTTTGGTACTAGTGATTTGGTTTTCTTCCCCTTTTTTAAAAATCAAATTAATCAATTATCTATTTTATTTGTTTTTTTTATAAAATCAACTCCTAGTTTTATTTATTAATTCAATAGTTTTTTCTCCCAATTTTATTAATCTTACCTTTAACTTTTAGGATTTCCAATTTAGTGTTTAATTGGAGATTTTTAATTTGTCCTTTTCCTAGTTTTTTTTTTTAATTGCATACCCAATTCATTAGTCTGCTCTTTCTCTATTCTGTTGCTATAAGCATTTAGAGATATAAAATTTCCTCTAATCACTACTTTTGCTGTATCTCATAGATTTTGATATGTTGTCTCATTTTTGTCATTCTTTTTAATGAAATCATTGTTATTATTGATTGTTTCTATGATTTCTTCTTTAACTCACTCATTCTTTAAGATTAGATTGTTTAATCTCCAATTAGTTTTTAATCTATGTAACCTAAGTGATGGGTAATGTTGCCCTAGGCCTCGGGTCCTTCTTACCACTGTTTTCTGAATTCTGTTCAGGGGCTCAGCCTTAAGGATTCCTCTCTTCCTCCCCTAAGCCCCAGCCACACTGTCCAAAAAATATTTTTGCTCCCTGCTATATTGTACTCACAGGGCATGTGCTCTCTCCTCCTTACTCACAGCTATAGCCTGGGATCATATCTGGTCAGCATCACTGGGCTTGACTTTGGGAAACAGCAAAAGGTGCTTCAATTTTCCCTCACTCAACATCTGCTGTTTTTTGTTGTTGTTTTTGTTTTGGCTAAGCAATGGGGTTAAGTGACTTGCCCAGGGTCACACAGCTAGTAAGTGTCAAGTGTCTGAGGCCAGATTTGAACTCAGGTCCTCCTGACTCCAGGGCCAGTACTCTATCCGATGCACCATCTAACTGCCTCATCTGCTGTTCTTTAGATGAAAGTTTGTGCCTCAGGTGAGATCTCTAGAGGCCATGAGTGAGGTGAAAGTTGAAGTAAAATTGCTTGAAACCTTCCCTCAGGGCCCACTGTTTATTGATTCAGTGGAGTTGGCCTAGAGATGGTTACACTTCACTCAGATCAAACTTCAGCCCCTGGAGTCTTCTCTGAGGTCCTCTCAAGATGTCTTAGGAGGACAACTGCTTTACCCCTTTTATTTTTGCTGCTCTACATTCATTTCGTGGTGATCTTCTGTCATTTGTGAATGTAATCTGGAGAGCCTGGAAATTTCTGACCTACTCCACCATCTTCCTAGAATGCCTACCTCCTGTCTTCTTATACCTTACTCGCCAAAACACAGTCTTCAATCCAATGACAAAGGCATCCTGGCTCTTTCTCAAACAAGACATTACATTTCTTGGCCCCAAGCATTCTCTCTGGCTGTCCCTCATGACTGGAACACTCTCCCTTCTCAATTTCACTTATTGACTTCCCTGGCTTCCTTTAAGTCTCAACCAAAATCCCATCTTCTACAGGAAACCTTCCCAAACCCCTCTTTTCATTACCTTCTATATATCCTGTATACAGCATGAGACTTCTTCTCCTTTCTATTTTTCCATTTCCCGTATTCTAAATCTGTGATGTCCTCCCTGTTTGTTGCCTCATATTAAAATCATACTTATCCTTTAAGGCCCATTTTAAAATTTTCTTCCTTTTCTAAGTCTTCTCTATTATTCAGTGAATATTTATTAAAGATCTACTGTGTGCTCTGGGCATTCTTTCTGGCTGTTCCTCACGCCTGAAACATTCTCTCTTCTGCTCTAGCTACAGACCTCCTTGGCTTCCTTTAAGTCCCCCAAATTTTACCATTTATAGAAAGTCTTTCATCAGTCCCTAATCACTTCCTCCTCAAGGTTCCAACATGAGCCTTAATAGGTTATTAAGGTCCTAAATCAATCAATCAATGCAGTAATTAATCTAGTACTCAGCACTATGCTAGATACAGGGGAAATGGATGAATACAAGGCATTGTCCCCTATTCTTGAGAAGCTCATGATTGAATTAGGAACAGAAAAAGCAAACTAATGAAAAAAAATCACTTGGAAATACAAGACTGTATATCTTCAAGGACCCAATAGTGTGACATAGACTATGTATGTATAATGGGTGTGTTGTGCATACTCAAAGTGCATCCGGTGGTGTCTACACACGGAGGATGCTTGGGAGAAGATGCTTCTCCCAATGGAGGTCACAAGGAAGCTGCTACTAGGAGAATCTTGTTGTATAGGGGAAGTGCCTCAGATAGATAGACATGAAGCATATGTAGACATTGTATAACTGATCTGAGTCACCTAATTATGAAGTGGAGGCTCTTTTGACTGACTATAGAAGCATGTGGAAAGGCCTGTCACCTTCAGCTACTGTCTCTTTGTCTCTGTTCTTGGAGGCTCTTGACAGCAGGTGGAGGCAGTGGAACCTCAGTTCTGTGAGTTCAAAGGACCCAGAGGACTCCTCAGCATCCAGTCGTCCCATAGTTCAGGTTTGTGGCCAGCACAGCATTGATTTCCTGACGATCAAGGAGGGACCTTTGGAAGTGACCTTTGTGACCTCAGCCCTGTGATAGCTGAGCCCATCAGTCATGAAGTACCTGGACATGAACTTGGTGAGACGCAAAATGTAGGAACTATGCAAAGTTTTAAATCTTCCCACAGAGACCTAGATGATGTGGGGGAGAGTATACCCAAGATGTTGTCAGGGAGGAGGCTGAAGAGGGAGTGTTTGTACATTTGTTCTAGCTACGTCTTTGAAATAAATAACTTTTTGTAAAAGCTAGTTGATTCGCTGTTCAACTGTTTCCAGTTGTGTCAAACTCTTTGTGACTCCATTTAGGATTTTCTTGGCAAAGAACTGGAGTGGTTTGCAATTTCCTTCTCCAGCTCACTTTACAAATGAAGAAACTAAGGCAAACAAGGTTAAGTGATTTGCCCAGGTTCACATAGCTAGTAATCTGAGGCTAGATTTGAACTCAGGAACATGAATCTTCTGGACTGCAGGCACTCTATCCACTGTTCCATCTAGCTGACTTAACTAATAGATAGCAAGTGTTTCAATGGAACTAGAATCCTACTTATTGGCCCCTTAACATGTGGGGAACCTATCTTGAGGGGAGGTTGGCTCAAGTCAATAGCATTAGAAAAGATACCTTCAAGCCTGTCAGAGAGATCCCTGAGAGGGAAATGCAACCCACCTATCCCTGGAAGAGTAAAGCCAAAGTTTACATGCCATATATGCCGTAGGTATTAGGAGAAATGAGAAAACAATGGATTCGGGTAGTCAAGAATGACTTTATGAAAGGGGCCTTTCTTAGATGACAAATTGGATTTTATAGAAAGGGGGAAAGGGCATTTCAGGAGAGTAGCAATAAGAGCAAAGGTACAAAGATCAGAATTTTCGTGGTTCAGGCTTAAAGATGGATTAAGGGGCACTGAAAACAACCACAATAGAGATAAAATTCCAAGATACCCCTAGAATGGTTCTCACCTCCCAGGTTGGCCCTAGCACTGGTCCAGTATGCCTTCAATCCCTTGAATGGGGGTTTTACTGGGATCAGGTTGTATTCTCGAAGACAAACAACTAATCTCTCTGACTCACCCTTGTCCAGCCCAACAGCTACCAGAAAACTCAGTGCTAACCCAGTCAAACCAAGTTGAGACTGAGCCAACAATCTATCCTTCCATTTATTCTGGTTGACCTGCTATCAACTGGAGTACCTAAGTTTCAAGTACATGGAACAGATTCAGAATATTTCATTATTGTCATCATTATTGTTGTTGCTGTTACTTCTATTATATCTAAACATCCTGCAATTGAGAAAGATTAACTATACTGTTATTGGGAGGGGGGGGAACTATACTGTTATTGAAAGGGGGAAAAAAAACCATTCAGTTCATTTAAAGAAAAACACTCAACTCAATGAAGTCAATAAAATTTATTATTTTCATTATTAATAGTATCAATTGCAATATTACTAAAATATATCTGTAATGTCATCAATGTGGACATGTTCTCCAATGTGCAGATTGCTGTCCCTCCATATCCATCTACCCTGTGTGACTCTCGCTCATGTTCTCTCTGTTCAGTTTTCTGGGTGCCTTCTTTGCTTATTAATAAAAGAGATGCAAATGAAGAATATATGTCATTCACTAATTATCCCTTGCTCTTGCCTCATAACCAGCCCAACTTTTTGCATCACACATGTTCTTTACTCCCGTTCTTTTTCTCTCTCTCTTTTTTTTTTTTGGTGAGGCAATCGGGGTTAAGTGACTTGCCCAGGATCACACAGCTAGTAAGTTTCAAGTGTCTGAGGCTGGATTTGAACTCAAGTCCTCCTGACTCCAAGGCTGGAGCTCTACCTACTACACCACCTAGATGCCCCTACTCCAGTTCTTAATAATTCCTTATTTGGTATATGTTACAGTCTGCTCGCACCTATCATGGGCCTCTCCATTGCTCTCTGAGTGATACTCATTTTCAATTCTTCAGAGACTATAATGTTCCATGACTCACAGCTATATAATACTAGTACAAAATTGGCACACAGACCTTAGGTTGTGGCATAAATTTGCAGTCATTAAAGGAACACTGCAATTTCCTGAAGATAATCCAGTTCACTCTCCTCCTCCCATTTAATTCTGTGTCCAGTCTGTCCATTTGCATGGCTTGCCCAAGATACATAAACTGATGGCCAAGTTCTAAAGGCTGTTTACTTAACTGCCACTCGTAAAATGTAAAATAGCTATGGGGAGTTGGGGGGGTGGGGTTGGGTTGGTCCTTGCCAACTGATTTTCCCTCTCCTCCCATGCCCAAACACATAGTCACGGAAGTGAAGGTGATCATGTACTGAAAAGGTATTAATACCTTGTTATCCCTTTATGAAGTATGAACACTTTTCTCTCTAATTAAGTTAGAGAGATTTGGTTAGATGATAACTGGCCATGCCCGCATGGAAGGCATTTAAATAACTAAGCCTAGAGATAGTTAGAGGTTAGAGTTTGGAGACTGGAGGCAGTACATATCAGGAGCTAATTATTATGAACGTGTCCTTTGGTGGGGCCAAGGGGGAAAAGGATTTCTACCTCCTTTCCTGTAATCCAGGACCCACTGAATCCACCAATTCCAGAGTTCATCAATCCAAGAGAGTTTGAGATTCATTTGGGATGCATCTAGTTGAGGGTGCAAAGGCATATACCAGGCTACACATAGATGTGGAAAGATAGCCACTGAAGTCTAAAAGCAGCTTCAAGGAATGGAATCTTTGGCAACCCAGAAGAGAGCTAGCTATGACCTCAAGAGAGAGTCAGTCATCCCTGTGTATAGGATAGCTAAGTGGTTTCAGATCCCTTTCAAACAGGTTTGTAATGTTCCAGGGTTTCACACAGCCCATGTCATCTGGGAACAGCAGCATTTGGAGAACCTCACCATCCACAATGCATCCATCTTCACACCGAACTCACCTCTCACTTTTTCTCACTACCCGTATCTAATTGGTTGCCAAATCTTGTAGTTTCTACCCCACAGCATTTCACCAATCTGTCTCTCTATTCATATACTCTCTATGAGTTTATGATGTATATAGTGAATATAAGGCTTACTACTCTAGAGCCTTCATTACCTATCCTGTAGACAAATAGTTTCAAAATATGGTCAACAGTACCCTAGGAGTCCCTGAAATCCTTTCGGGAGGTCTATGGGATCACAACTATTTTCATAATAATTTGTTGTTTTTGTTCAGTCATTTCAGTTGTATTTGGCTCTTTGTGACTCCATCTGAGAATTTCTTGACAAAGATACTAGAATGGTTTGAGGACCATCTCCAGTCATCCTGATCTATATCTTACCACTGGATCCAGATGGCTTTGAAGGAGAAAGTGAGGCTGGTAACTTCGCACAGCTGTTCCTCTCTTAAATCCAATTCACTTGCATGTCATTGCACCACCTCCCTGATATCATGGCCCTTTTCAAGAACAAAGGACAAACAACAACCTGTGTGAGTAGTAGTAGGAGCTGCCCCACTGGGGACCCAACTAGAACTGGCCAATTGGTCAACACAGTTTTTTTTTCTTTCTTTCTTTCTTTCTTTCTTTCTTTCTTTCTTTCTTTCTTT
>NW_020948739.1:9244467-9251992 GCF_900497805.2 Vombatus ursinus
TCTTTCTTTCTTTCTTTCTTTCTTTCTTTCTTTCTTTCTTTCTTTCTCTTTTCTTTTATTTCTTCCTTCTTTCCCTTCCCTTCCCTTCCCTCTGTCTATATAGGGTATCATATCCTTACCTGTGGGTCCTCTGCCCAAAAGAGTGTAAATTTTGATTGCTGAAACCTTGCAAGGTATCTTGGGGTTTGTGGGCTAGATTTCTTTCTTAAGTACCATACTAAAGTATGATAAATCCAAATCACTCTGGCTCTCATTGATTGGCCAGTAAGAAGTCCCAGCCCAAGCCCCATTTGGTCATTATTTGTGTTCTGAATGGCTCAGAGTGAGTGTAAATAGCAATTGTTTCTATTTTAGCCAGAAACCCTGAGGGTCTTCCCTTCCCAAATTGATTATTATTTTTTTAACTAGGTGAAAGAGGCCATTCTCTGCCTCATTTTTTTACCTAACCTTAATCACTGAATGGCCATTGCCTCAGTCAAACTGAAACCTGTTAAAGACCTCAGCTTAAAAAGACCAAGGTCTCTCACTGCATCTGGGGCCATCTCCAGTTGTCCTGATCTATATCTTGCCACTGGACTAAGATGGCTTTGGAGGAGAAAGTAAGGCTGGTGACTTTGCACAGCCCTCCCTCACTTAAATCCAATTCACTTGCATGTCATGGCATCACCTTCCTGAGATCATGGTCCTCTTTCAGAACAAAGGACAAACAACAACCACAACAACTAGAATGGTTTGTCATTTCCTTCTCCAGGTCATTTTACAGATAAGGAAACTAAGGCAAACTGGCTTGAATGGCTTGCTCTGAGTCATACAGCTAGATAGTGTCTGAGGTCAGATTTGAACTCAGGTCTTCCTGGCTCTATTCACGGAGCCACCTATTTACCTATTAAAATATACTTCTCTTTTCCAATTATTCCGATTATTAGATTTTCTTCATATACTTCAACCAAAACAGCATATCCCAACAGATTGAATGGAGAAGCTGATATGAGAATACTGCTGTCTTCTGTTAAGCCAGACAGTAAAGAGATTTGCAAAAATATGTAAAATAATGCCAGTCTTCTCACTAATTTTTTTATTTGGAAAAGTTGTTTTTTCTTAAAACATGTAACATGTAACAAAATTTTTATGATTATTTCAAAATGAATTAATAAATAAATATTTTTAAACTATCAGTTTTAATTTCTAATACAGTATATATCAACAGATGTAGTCTATATTAACAAAAGCTCCTTGGGATTCTCAATAATTTTTAAGTATGTGAAGGGTTCCTTAGACCAAAAGTGCTCAGAATTGTTGGGTTAAACCATTTATTTGTTGTTGCTCAATCATTTTTGAGTCATATCTGACCTTTAGTGACCCCATTTTGAGGTTTTCTTGGCAAAGATACTGGAAATGTTTGCCATTTCCTTCTCCAGACCATTTTACAGATGAGGAAACTGAGGCAAACAGGGTGACGTGACTTGCCCAAGGTCACACAACTAGTAAGTGTCTAAGGCCAGATTTAAACTCAGGAAGAGGAGTCTTCCAGACTCCAGGCCCAGCACTCTATCCACTGTACCACCTAGATGCCTCACAACTATTTCTATAACCTCCTAATTTCCCTCAGTACCTCTGACCTTTTCTCTTTCCAATCCTTTTCTACACACAGTTGCCAAATTGATATTTCTAAATCAAAACTGAAGTGACTATGTCACTCCAGTTCTCACAATGGCTCACCATTGCCTCTAGGAAAAAATAAAAACTCTTGTCATTTAAAGCCTTCCCTATCTAGCTCCAGGCTGCTGTATCAGGCTTAGGACACATGATTCCCTGCCATACCCTCTGTGTTACATCAAACTGATCTATTTGCTGTTCCTCATATGTGACATTCCTTTTCCTGTATATCTGCCTCAGCACTGACTATCCCCCTTGCCTGGAATGCTCTCCCTGAACACTTCTGTGTCTTAGAATATGTCAAAGCTCAGCTCAGGTGCTACCTCCTACATAAAGGCCTTCCCTGATGCTCTCAGGTGTTAGCATTCCCTGCTCCAACAATTTTGTCTTTACTAAAGTAAATATGATTTTTCTATATACTTACCTTTGTCCATGTTGTTTTTCCCAATAGAAAGTAAGAGCCTTGAAGGGAGGGACAGTTTCATTTTTGTTTGTGCTCCCAGTACTGAGCACAGTGCCTGGCATATAATTAATAATTATAATAATAATAATAATAATAGCATTTATATAACACTTTAAGTTTTTCCAAATTCTTTACATATGTTAAGCGATTTGATCCTCACAGAAACTCTGCATCGTAGGTGCTATTATTATTATCCCCATTTTACACATAAGGAAACTGAGGCAGACAAAGGTTAAGTAATTTGCCCGGGGCCACAGGGCTAGTAAATGTCTAAGGCAGGATTTGAGCCAAGGCCTTCCTAACTCCTAGTCCAGGGCTCTGTCCACTGGGCCACCTAGCTAGTTAATAAATGTTTATCAATTAATTGATCAATTCTGCCTGTGGTGAATGTCTTTGATGAACTTGTATCTGCCTTTTTGTTTTATTTATGCCTTGCTTAATATTTATGATCAGTGGATCAGCGATCAGGTTATCTCTGTTTCTATTTTGTTTGAGGAATCTTGAATAATTTTGATTTATGGATGGGGGATGTCTTGAGAAACAGCATAGTAGATACAGGGTCATTCTTGGTATACATAGAAGACCTGAGTTCAAGTACTGCCTACATCCCATACTTATGTGTAGGCGAGTTACATAATCTTTCAAGACCCAGACAACTCTCTAAAATGAACAGTTACACATGAGTTGCTGATTTGCATTGGTGAAGGGAGATTCCACACCAAGAGCTCCCCATGTTGATAAGAACACTCATATTTATGTATAAAGGTTTACAAAATGCTTTTCTCACAACAGCCCAGTTAGGGAGGGAGTATAAACTTCCTGGTACAATGGATTTGGAGTGACAGATTTGGTTTTAGTACAGTGCTAAACCCCTTCCTGTGCTGCTGTTCAGTTATGTCTGACTATGAACACTCCCCTGGACTTTGTCCATAGGATTTTCTTGACAAAGATACTAGAGAGGTATGCCATTTCCTTCTCTAGCACGTCCCCATTTTACAAGTGAGGGACCGAGGCACATAGAGATTAAGTGACTTGCCCAGGGTCCCATGGCTAAGTAAGTGTCTGAGGACAGATTTGAATTCAGATCTTCCATAAGCCCGATGCTCTATCCACTGTACCACCTAGCTAGCTTCAATATCCTCGTCTGCAAATTGAAGGGGGTAGGATTACAGTGCATATTCTTAACCTTACTTTGTGTGGCAATCCATCCCTTTGGCTGTCTGGTGAACTCTTCACAGAAGAATGTTTTTTTAAATACACAAAATTAATTCAAATTATATTGAAATTCTGATAGCAAAATATCTAAGAGCACAGGTTAGAGCACTAGACATGGAATCAGGAAGACCCGAGTTTAAATTAGGCCTAAGATATTTACTAGCTATGGGACCCTGGACAAGTCACTTAACCTCTCCCTGCCTCAGTTTCCTCAAATATAAAACGGGGATAATTATAATGTCTATCTCCCAGGGTTGATGTGAAGATCAAATGAGATACTATTTATGAAGTATGCTGTAAAATTTTAAAACTCTATATAAATGCTAACTAGCTATTACTAAAAACAAGTTTGGGGACACTGGGTTAAGAATACTTGGAGAGGGAAGAAGGCTTCTTCCCAGGTCAGTCCCTGGTCCTGTGAATATCTGATCTCTAATTTACAGATTAGGAAAATGAAGCTCAGAAAGGTTAAGAGATCTGCCCATAGCTACATAAGTAGTATGTATTAATAATAATTATAAATAATAATAGCATAAAGTATTGCTGGGGAGACAGAGGCATACTCAGAAGTCTTACAATGTTAAAACATAAGGATAAGCTACCAGCATCCTCTCTCCTTGCTCCATATGATACGGTCTTAGATTTAGAGCTGAAATAACAATAAAGGCTCACATTTGTATGGCGCTTTAAATACACTCTCTCATTTAGGACTTTGGCATTCCCCAAATCCAACCATCTTGTTGTATAGATGAGAAAATAAAGGCCCAGAGGTGCTTAGTGGTTGCCAAGATCACACAGCTATAGGGTGGCAGAGCTGGGATATGAACCCATGTCTTCTGACTCCAGCTCTGATATGCTTTACACTATAAGATGCCTGCTTACATGGAAACTGAATTTCCCTGGTTTAATCTCTGCCCTTAATTCCTCTAAATTGATTAGATACACAACAGCTTCTCAACATACATGCAAATTTGGGGACCTCTCCAAAAATGTATTATCTCTAGAAGCCCTGTGATAAAATGAATTTGGAAAGGGGAACACTATTAACATACTAGCTTCCACAAACATATTAGCATAATGAAGTTATAAAGTGAGTTTGTCTCCATCTAAATTTAATGTTTAACTTCTGCAAGCATAGATGCCTGTTACCTAGTAAGGCAGAAGGATTTATGATGACAGTTTAGGAGAAGGCAATCAGATTATCATTATAATCCCAAGTATAGAATGAGCAGTACTTGGCTGATAAATGTACAAGACATTTGTACAAGTTGTCTTAATATAAACTTATGGGAGTTTGGCATACCAAAGTCTTCTATTTAGCAGATTTGGAGAGGCTACTGTGCTCCCCACAAAGGTTGAAAGCTGAACCACTTTGGCTTCCCTGGAACTGCTTAGTGACAAACGAAGGCAATTATCGCTAATCATAGGATCTCAGAGCTGGAAGCAGCCAGAGACTGCTTAGGCCATCCTATCTATACTGGGATCCTCTCTACAATATTTCAACAAGTTGCTCATCCAGTCTCCTGCTTGATTAAAAAAAAAAGAAACTCCAGGGTTTGGAAACTTGTCATGTCCCAAAGTAGCCCACTGCACTTTGGGGTAGTTTTAATTGATAGCAAATTTTTCCTTCTCTCAAAACAAAAGGAGTTTATTAAGGTAAGTTCTTCAGAGGACAAGGATTGTATCGTTTAAATTTTACATCTTCCCTGGAAGAATGCTCTGCATACAATAGAACTTAATACGCTAGAATAAATAAAGCATGATTAAGGTGAGTTAATGACAAATTCATCTGGGTTTTCAAAATAATGTAATATTATATTATAATATAATAATAATATAAAATAAGATAGTTATTTTTGTATGGGTTTTCCACATGGATAAATGCCTGGCTTGAAGATAGCATAGCTAGATAGCTCTGGAATCTGGCTTGTCCCTCTCTAAGGAAGATTGCATCTTTCACCTTGAAGGGAGCAGAAATGAGGGTTCTGGCTGGGAGCTTGCACCTTCCCTCAATAATCTCCAAGAGGGATATGAGATTAGACTTATACCTATCTGTCCCCTCGAATATTTCTGGTCTAGGGGTGAGAGAATAAAAGCCACTTCCCAGGTCACTTTTAAAGGGGAAGGTAGTCCCAAGCTTACATACCTTCTGGCTTGCTCCTAGCACCAAATGCTAACTATACAAAAGACCATCAAAAATAGAAAGAGCAAACCTAAACAAAACAAAACAACAGCTAAACAAGCAAACAGAAAATCTCAATCAATCAATAAACACTTATTAAGTACCTATTATGTGCCAGGCACTGTGCTAAATGCTGGGGATATAAAAAGAAGCAAAAGACATTACAATCTAATGAGAGAGAGACAACCTGCAAACAATTCCATACAAAGCAAGCTATATATAGGATAAATAGGAAATAAGTAACAGAGAGAAGGCACTGGAATTGAGAGATATTGGGAAAGGCATTCTGTCAAATTAAACACATTAGACTATGACCGAAAATGCACAAAAGTGAATGAGTACCTCAGATAGAAGTGAGATAAGACATCTTCAGCTTCTAAAGTGTCTGTATCTACAGGTGTCTCTCCCAAGAAACTCTGGCACTAACTCTGCCCCTTGTGCAGAGTCATAGCATTATTTTAGCTTTTTCTCCATCAATTAGGAATCACTATAACAGCACACCAAAATGCTTGGAGCTGAGTTGGAAGTCTGAACTCCATGTATTTACAGAAAGTATTCAGACTCTCAAAGCTCTCATATCTAACTAAAATAGGTATTAGCCCCACTTTTTTTTTTTAAACAGGTGAAATCGAGTGGTGCATTGCAAAGATTACTGGCTCTGGTCCAGAGATGGAAAACTTTTATATGAATCCCTGCCTATCATTTCCTACCTGTATGACTTTGGACAAGTCCTTTAACCTCTTCAGGACTCACTTTCCTTACCTGTAAAGGAGAAGGGATGGACTAACGGTTAAGATCCTTTCCATTGCTAGATCTACAATCCTATAAAAATGAAACACAGATTTTTAAAACAATTACTCCAAGATCAAAAGTATTTAGTGACAAATTTTGAGGTTGGGGAAGGAAAGAGATATTTCAACATAGGTTAAACAACAAGGTCAGTGTTTTTTTCATCAGTTATACTATTTGGATTTATAGGGTACCTAAGTGGGGAGAAAGAAACTCACAACCAAATAATTCATGTTTGTTTGTTTGTTTTTTTTAAGTAAGACTATGCAAGCTAAAAAAAATAAGCTGAAACCAATATTCCAGTCTTGGCTGATTTAACCAGATAAATATGCAGCTGCTATCAAAAGGCACCCCAGGATCTTCATGTCCTCACTTAACATTTTGGGGGGAAGTCACCTGTCATTTTCTTCCCAGAACCCCTCAGGAGCTCTCCCTGATCTGAGCCAAGCCTGAACTTTGACTAGGTAGAAGTATAATTCTGTTATTCCAAGAGAACTAAAAGGAAAGAAGAGAGCTAGCTTCCTGATATTCCTGGATTTTTTTTTTTTTAATCTCCTTCTTGTTAGCCAGGTCAATTCAGGTCAGTCCGGGATTTCTGGCAGCCCTGTGGCAGACTGCCCTGAAATGTAGAACTTCTGCCAAGTTTAGGATGCCAACTGGCTGACGGAAGCTTGAGACAACAGTAGGCCTCATTTAGTTGAATTGCTTCAGCTGGAACAAGCAAAAGATGAGAGGGTTGTGGGTTATTTGAAATTCTGCCTTGGTCAACCTGGGGGCCCTTGAATTATAAGGGCTGCAGACCTGGTACAGGGGTATGTGGCCTGGAGATCTGAGCATGGGGCTGGGAGCTAGAAGAAGTCTCTTGTCCTGACAACTCTATCCCCTGTTGCCTCCAGGACACTGACTTGTCTGTGTCCCAGGGTGTGTCTGCTTACCATTTTTAGCCTGTGCTTCAAAGTGCTCATGATATTGGGCACTTTATCATGTATTAGCTAAGCTTTGGGCTTGGAGTATTCCCTCCCAAGGTCATTGCAAGGAGATGAAGGAGAGTCAAGAGGAGATGAATTATAGAACCATTCTAGTATAAAGTCTTCATCTGTGCAAACTCATCCTTGATAATCAGATAAATGGTTATCATTTTTTTTTAAAGTTGGCTTTTTGAAAACTATTTAAAACAGATCCCATGTATGGCAGTATTATTACTCCCTCCTCCTTCCTAC
>NW_020948739.1:9252002-9266307 GCF_900497805.2 Vombatus ursinus
CTCTCTCCAGAACATATATGAGAGCTACTTTCTGAGTTGGGAAGATACGGGGAACCTGTAGCCCAAACTGCTTCAGCTGCCATATTTTAAATCACTGGCAAAGATACAAAGATTAATAAAATACATCCTTTGCCATTATGGAGTTTATAATCCTAATCTGATAAAGTAGATAAGACACAACTCATACTTTGATAAGTCCATGGCCTCATTGGTGTGGGTGTTTACTCCAACGATGCAGATTACAACCCACTCATGACTTCTCTTTCTGTAAGATTCTTGTCCATTTTGAGGTTGTTCAGTTGTTGTGGGTTATGTCTGACTTTTCATGACCCCGCATAGGGTTTTGTTGGCAAAGATGTTAGAGTAATTTTGCCATTTCCTTCTCCAGCTCATTTTTACAGATAAAGAAACTAAGCCAAACAGGGTTAAGTGACTTGCCTAGGTTCACATGACTAGTAAGTGTCTGAGGCTGGATTTAAATTTAGGAGGATAAGTCTTCCTGACATTACACTCCCTTCTTGCCAAGGCTTCTTAACCAAGGGTCTACAGATTCCCATGCTAGATATGTCATGAAAGATGCCTTTCAGACAGTCTATGAAATTGATGTGGAAAAAAAGCATATCATCATTTTCATTAACCTGTAATTGAAATTAGCATTTCCTTCTTTTATTTAAAAATATTATTCTAAGAAGGAGTCCATGGGGTTCACTACATAGCCAGTGGGGTCCACGACATTCAAATAAGATTGAGAACCCCTAGATTAGGGAGAAATATTATGCTTCTCTGACATCAGAGGATGAAGGGCTCACATCCCATCTCTGGAGCTAACCTTTGCGTCCCTCAGTCTCAGTTTCCTTATCTTAAAAATTTTTAAAAAAGAAAATGAAAGGGTTGGATAGATCACTTCCAAGATTCATCCCAGGTCTAGAGCTATGCTCCTATGTAACATGGTAGACCTTCTTCTGGATTTTCAAAAATATTTGGTCAAAAGAATTAAAATAGCTAATGGGATATGCTAAGTCCACAAGAAAGGTATTAACCTGGTACAATGACATTTCATAAGAGGGAGAAGCCATTTCTGACTGGGAAAAAATCAGGAAAGGATTCACAGTAGAAGTGGCATTGCATCTGGGTCTTGAAAGTTGAGCAGGATTTGACTTACGTTTTCTCTTCAGCTCCTACAGACTGGGAGTGCTTTCCTAGCAATAGACTGACTCATTATAACAATTCTTCTATAAGGAAGAGATTTGGAGATCTCCATGATGGTACTTGATCTGTCTTACCTGGAAATCAAGGTAGCCTAGTTCAATGATAAGTGTTCAAAACTTGCCTCCTCATTTTTGGCCTCTTTCGTCACTAACTCAACACCAATTCTAAGTGAAACTGCCTTTCCCCCCTCAGACACCTTTCTTCACAGTTGCTGAAACTGGCACAGGAGTGTCCTTGGATGCTTTTAGAGGCCTGCCTAACTTTAATGCACTGTCTTCCTCCCAGCAAGGAATCTCCTACTCTTCTTCGTTATTTTATTTAACTTAGAAAATGCTTTCAAAGCAGTATGATCTAATTATTATCTAGAAAGTTGCAGGCTGAAAGACTTAGAATATAGTATAATAGACTTAGAGCCAGAGAGGACCTTATGGTCCTCTATTCCAACCCTCTCATTTTATAGGTGAGAAAGCTGAACCTTAGAGAAGTGAAATGACTTGACCCCAGTCACACAGATAGGAAGTGCTGATTCAGGATTTGAACCCATGTCCTCTGACTCAAGTATCAGTGTTCTTTATCCTGTACCAGTCTGTAATCATCTGGGTATTTACTACATTAAGGCACAAAACCAACTATTTCTTATGATACAGAGCCATATCGGGAGTATGTGAGGTAAAAAAATTTGTTGCTTGCAATGGGATTCATCAGTGGATTGGAAAGATGAGATGGCTTTTTTTTTAAATAATACTATCAATCAACAATTATTTAGCAATCACCTACTATGTGCCAGACATTGTGGTAGGTACTGGGAATCAAGTACAAAGAATGGAACAATTTCTGCTCACAAGAAGCCTCCATTCTAATGAGAGAGACAAGTATATGTAAAAAATGTTTACAGCATAATTATAAAGCAAATAAATGCAAATGTATTCATTAAATTTTTAAAAATTCATTTTTATTTTATTTTCAGTTCCAATTTCTCTCCTCTCTCCTTCCTCCACACATTGAGAAGGCAAGAAAAACAAATCATTATAAATACATACAGTCATGGAAAACAAATTCACACATTAGCTGAGTCTAAAAAAAAAAGAAGCAAGCAAGGAAGGAAGGAAAGAAATAAGCATTTATTAAGCAAGGAAGGGAAGGACTCCATGAAGTGCAGGTAAGGAGGGAGTTTATTCCAGGCATTCAGGATGGCCAATACAAAATCATGGAGATGGGAGATGTAATATGTGTGAAGAACAGAGAGAAGACCAGTTTATCAGCATGGTAAAGTATAGAAGGAGGAGTAATGTGCTGGAGTAAGAAGGCTGGAAAGCTAGGGTAGGTCCAGAACTTTAAAAGCTAAACAAAGGAGTTTATTTTTTATCTTGGATGAAATAGGAAGCCCCTATAGTTGAGTGAATAAGAGGAGTCACAAGGTCAGATCTGAGCTTAAGGAAAATTACTTTGGTTGCAACGTATAGGGTGGATTGGAGTGAAGGGAGACTGGAGGCAGAGAGACCAATTAGAAGGCTATTGCAATCATCTTGGCAAGAGGCAAAGAAGAGCTGGACTAAGGTGTGTGAATAAAAGAACAGGCTGGATAAGAGATCAACAGATATTGGGAAGGTTGAAAGAGGAAGATTTGGAACCTGATTGAAAAGCCAAGTGAGGGAGAGTGGCAGTATAGGTTCATGCCAAGATTATAAAATGGAGTCACTAAAAAGATGGCAGTATCTTCAGAATAAATTCAGAAGTTTGGAAGAGGAAAAGGTTTCAGGGAAAAAATAAAGGGAGTTTTCTACATTTTCAATTTAAGATATCTCTAGGGGGCAGGTAGGTGATGCACTGGATAGAGCACTGGTTCTGGAGTCAGGAGGACCTGGGTTTAAATCCAGCCTCAGACACTTGACACTAGCTGTGTGACCCTGGGCAAGTCACTTAACCCTATTGCCTAGCCACCCCCCAAAAATAAATAAATAAAAAGATATCTCTAGGACATCCAGTTTGTAATGTCTAATGGACAATCAATTGGTGATGCAGGACTGAAGCTCAGGGCAGAGACTGGGGCTGGCTATCTAGATCTGGGAGTCATCTGCATAGAGGTGATAATTAAACCATGGGGAAGTTTGATAAAGTTGACTTTTGTTTACTATTGGATTTGGAGAGATAATAGGTTATTTTGCCCAGTTTTTCATTCTTCTCTGAATATGGTTAAATTCTACCACTCCTATCTCACGTGATGGTATGCCTACATTTTCTCAGAATAACTGGTCAGAAATGAATCTTGAAAAAAGTTTTGAAAAAAAAAAGAAAAGAATTTTGGTCTAGGAACCTATTTAGACACGAGTGTGTGTGTGTGTGTGTGTGTGTGTGTGTGTGTTGGTCTGAAAAAATATTCTGGGTTGGGTTGTTTTATGAGATCCGTAATACTGCTTTCCCAAATGTTCTGTACCCTAGACACCCCTTACCTTAGCATCCCTCCTCTAAACCTTTTCTAGAAACTTCCATGCCCCATGCTTACAGAGTGAGGGGACTTTTCTACCTAGTCTCCTCACTAATCTCTTTCTCTGAAATAGGAACCAGTTAGACACTCCTGGATAAGAACCAGCCTCCTCCATAAATACTCATAGCCTAGCTGTACTGGACATGGAAGTGATAAAGGTCCAGGTAAGCCCCGTATCAACTAGGAAGAGTAAACATGAGAAAATAGATATGCCAAGACCCAAGGATAGCCTTTTCTAGGACCAGTGTTGACTTCCTTTTTCCTCCTGCCTGGATATTATTGTACCTAAAGCTTAGTAATCTTCCCCTCTGGTGACTGAGACCCAGTTGCATCTTTCCTTTTCTGTCCACTGAGACCCAATGATAACCTTTCTTAATGTGCCCCTGTTCCTTTATGCCCTGTTCCCTGGGTATATCATATCAGACTTTAAGTGCTCCCTTGTTCATGAGGCCCTTCCTGGTATCCTAGCTGCTATTTCCCTCCTCTCCCACTCTTAAGATTACCTTGTCCTATTTTATTTTCCTCATTAGAATATAAACTTCTGTTTTGCTTTTATCTTTGTATTGGTAGCACATCACACAGTACCTGGCACATGGTAGGCACTTTATAAACGTTTGCTGATTGATTGACTTATGTGCCCCCATGCATCGTAGAGAATAAAAACTGAGAAATTCTATGAAGAACTTGAAGAAATTCTCCAAACCAAGTCATGGGATCATAGGATCATGGACATTGATACTTGGTGGGCACAAGAAGAACAATAAAATTACATCTTAAAAATATTTTGGGGGTTAAGAAATGAAATTGGCCAAAGATTTACAGATTACTTGGAAACCTGCATTCCACCAATACTTTATTCAGGAAGAAAGCTAGAAGAGGCTGGAGCCAGTGAGCACTAATCACCAGCGTGCATGTGCATGCACACGCGCGTGCACACACACACACACACACACACACACACACAAAACAGATCTCACATGGAATTTTTTTTTGCCCTTCATAGAATTGTAGTTTTACAGCTGGAACTATACTCCAACCGTACTCCAACTGTTTCAGTTGGAACTACTCCAACCTCCCTCATTTTACCGAGGAGGAAACTGAGACCCAAAGATGTTCAGTAATTTGGCCAAGATTGCACAAATATAAGCAGCAAGTCCAGGATTTGAACCCAAGTCCTCTGATTCCAAATTCAACAATTATTCCACAAAACCATGATTTTCATGCATTATTTTATATTCAAGTTGTTTGTGTCAGATCTTCCTACCAGATTCTAAGTGCCATGAGGACACAGAGCCTGTCTTAACTAAACTTTTGTTTTCCCTAGTACCTACTTAGTACAATGCTCTGGTCCACAATGTTTGTTGGATTGAATTTTATTTATTTATATATTATAACATTTTATTTACTTATTTATTTAATGTAATTGAAGTAAATTGACACTAATAATGGAATGACTAGGCTGGAGTTTTTAAAATCAACTTTACAGGCACAAGATGGATGAACAGCAATTCATGGCGGAAAAAAACTTAAGGTTTTTTAAAAACTGAAGGAAAAAATCCTAAAGACCACACGCCCAATATTGAGCAATAAGCATGACACAAAAGCACAGAAAGTAGGTACTTTTAGGCTTTCTTAACAGAAATACAGTATATAAAACCAAGAATAGTGACAATCCTGTAATATTCTGCCCTGGCCAGACAATTTGGAATCATGGCCACTCTGGGCACCACATGTTAGAAGGGATATGAGTAAGCTTGAGGACATGAAGAGAAGGACATGAATGCAGGATGATCAGGGAGATAACTGGAAACCATATCTCATGAGGATGAGTTGAATACTTTTCATTCACGAGTTGAAGGGACTAGAAATTTTTATTCTGGAAAAGATTTAATGGGGACAAGATCACATTTTTGAAGTGCTTGGAAGATGTAGTAGATGAGTTGTTTGGCTGCAGAGGGCATTCATTTATTCAACAGATAACTGTTAAGCAAGTGCTCTCTGTGGGCCAGACACTATGGATATTGAGACAAAAAGGAAGTAGTCCTTACCTTCAAGAGGTTATATTCTACCAGAGAAACCTCACAAATATGATGAGGCTGACACAAATTATTCAGAAATTAATATGGGAAGGGCACTAACAACTGGCCAACTGGGCAAGATCAGGTAAAGCCTCATGTAGGTGACCCTTGAGTTCAGCCTTGAACCCAAAGATGCTAAGAGGATCGAGTGCGTGGACAACAAACCGGGGCACATGGATACAGATCGGATGTTGTGCAAGAGCCAGAAGGTGACTTCGACTAGAATCCAGAGCGCATGAAACAGAGTAATGCGTAAGAATTTAGAAAAAGTAGAATAATGTTGTATTTTGATGGGTATTAACACCAAATAGAGGAGCATAAATTTCATCCACGGGAAAAAGGAAACCATGAGAATTTCTTGAGCAGCAGAACAACAGAGGGTCAGTCCTACGCTTTAACGATACTTTGACAAGTTGTACGGAGAACGGCTTGGAGTGGGCAGAGACATGGAAACAGGGAAGGCAACTAGGAAGTTAGTACACTAGGATAAGAGAGGTAATAAGGGCCCGAACTACAGTGGTAGATACTGCAGAGAGAGGATTGACAACACTCGGCAACTGATGGGAAATGAGGAATCAGGGAGGAAGGAGTAGAAGATGGCTGTAAGGTTGCAAACCTGGGAGAGTAGGACAGTGGTTTTGTCAACAGTAACACAGAAGTTTGAAAAGAAAGAGGGCTGGGGAAATTGTTTTGGACATCTTGAGCTGTCTGTGGTACATCTTATTGAAAATGTAGAGTAGGTAGTGCAAAGCAGGACTGGAGCTCAGAAGAAAGATGAGGGCTAGATATACAGATCTGATCTCTATAAGGATAATGGAACCCATAAGAGCTCATGAGATCATGAAGAAAGTGAAGAGAGAACCAGCATAGCTCTACGTATGAATGTATGTATGACTGAAGTATATATGTATGAAGCTATGAAGCTTCAAGTATACCCAGAGGGTGGGACATGGATGATGAGCCAACAAAGGAGGGTGAGAAGTGAAAAGCCAGATAGGGAGAAGATCAAGGGGCAGAACGTGGGGCAGCCAGGTGATAGAATACTAGGGCTGGAGTCAGGAAGACTCATTTCTCTGAGATCAAATCCATCCTCAGAAACTTACTAGATACATGACCTTGGGCAAATCACTTAACCCTGTTTACCTCAGTGCCTCATCTGCAAGATGAGCTAGAGAAGGGGCAAACCATTCCAGAATCTTTGCAAAAAAAAAACCCCAGAGTTAGACATGACTGAAACTCAAAAAAAAAAAAAGGCAGGGTCACAAACACCTAGAGAGGACCAAGTATCCTTAGTCCTCTTAAAAGTGATTAATCAAATGTCAAACATAGCAAAGATCAAGGATGTTGAGGACAGAAGAGGCTATTGGATTTGGTAGTTAAAGAGATTGGATTGCAGAAGTTGAGGTCAAAGAAGTGTAGGCAGCTTTTTCTAGGGGTTGGGCTGTGAAAGGAGATATATAACAACGCAAGAGAGTGGTGAATGGTTTTAAAGATAGGGGAGACACGACTAAGTTTATAGCAACAAGGAAAACGCCAGAAGATAGTAAAAATTAGGTGAGAAGAGACTCAAGAATGCAAGGCTTGGTGCAATGCCTTGGCTAGGAGGGCTTTTTCAGAGACTTCCAGAGGTGAGATGTCATCAAGTGATTTTGAGATGTTAAACAGGGGAGAAGGGGGCTCATAAATTCATTAAGGTCTGAGGTAAGGTGCTGGGAGGTGGGGTGAAGGTTAGTGAGAGACTTTAGGAGGAAAAGTGTTTTTTTCTTTTTTCACTCTCACTATGAAGATTCAATTAAAAGGATCATCCAAAAGTAGGGTGTGTCCAATGGGGGAGGGGGGACCAGGGGGTGTTTTACTGTCACTGAAGTCAAACCAGCTGAGAATAACTAAACATTTGCCCATCAGGATAGGATTCTGCTTTGGGTAGAAGTAGTACTCCACAATTCTACAACTATCTAGTATTCAAAAGGACTCGTGAAATAGAAAGGCCAGTAGAATATAAACTCATCGTGGGCAAGGATTGATTTCATTCTTCATATCCCTAGAACCTGGCCAAGTGCCAACATATAGTTTAAGTGCTTAATATTTGTTGAGTTCACATATTTGAAACAAATATACATTAACTGTATCTGTGTTTTCAGAATTTATTTTATTGCTACCTTTGGGCAAGTTCTTATCTTGCCCCAACGCCACCTCTATTAGATATCCACACAGTCTCACCTATGTATACAGAGACACCTTTTCAAACAAAGTGGCTTAAGCATGCTAATGATACAGTATATATCATTCATGCAATTCCAAATGTGAATGTGGGTCATTTAGGGAAGTCAGATTCACAATGATTTCAAAATGTTGGAGATATCAGGAGCTTAGAGAAAGGCTTTAAGCAAACCAATCAACAGTCTGTATAGCAAAGGAAATTATTTATTGTAAACAAGTATAAAGTACAACATAAGAAATATTGTGCAAATCTTAAAGTAGTCACAAGAATGTTTTTGACATTACCACAAAACTTTATATAATGTTTCCCATAGGGCCAAGTTTTGAAATCGTATATTAAGAAAAAATCTGAAGAGGTAATATTGCTTTTTGGCCTTTACCTGAATGTTTAAAAACTAAACCTGATACACAGAAAAATGTTAAATGAAGGAACAATATAATGAAAATTTCATCGTATATGCCAAACAGTTCACTTTGCTCTACTATGTATAACATCCATGATACAACAGGATATACTAGAAATACTGTTAATGAAAGTTACGTACTAATTATTCCCACCTCCCCTCTACCCTAAAAATTCCTACAATGGGACTAACTTTTTTATTGTCCTTTTGTGAACCTAAAAAAAACAATAAAAACCCCCACTAACTTTCTAGTTCAATACAGCACGCATTATATCCTTATTACATAAGAATATTTTACCTATAATAAAACCATCTTTCAAAGAGTAACTCATTCTTGATGTCCCTTCTTAAAACTGCAAGATTTTTTAATCTTCAGATATTTTTAAACAAAGTGCAGTGTATCTCAGAGTTTATAGAAAACACAACGGTATACAATTTTCAAATCTACACCGGAAACTGCAGGCAAACTAAAAGTTTAAAGCACCATGAGATGCTTAAATAGTCATGTTTTAAGTTTGTGACTGAAAACGAAAAGCAAAAAAAACAAGTGGAGCTATACATTAAAGCAATTAAATTTATGAGGATTCCAATTCTGTTGGTCCTCTCCAGCCACAAATGGCTTGTTTTGCTCAATTCCAAATATGGACAACTGTGGAAAACTGCCAATACTAGTTAATAGTTGACAACTGCATTCACTAACTATAGAGATATGAAGAAACAAGATAATTACTCAGCTAGGAAAAGATGACAATATTTGTAGTAATTAATGCAAACCAACATTACATGTCTACTTCAGTACCATGTTTCTTTCCCGTCTATACTCTCTTGAAACCACAAAGTATTTTAAAAGGATCCCACTGAAAGTTGGTCTCAAGAACAAATGTGCTAACAAATTACGCACACCAATCCAAAACCTGTGGTACCTGTTTTCTCCTGATCTGAAACCTTCAAAAGTATTAAATACTCTTCTTCCTCATGTGCAAACGAAATCTGCCATTCTGTTAGTGACTGGCCCCCTTTTCTGCCTGTATCTCTGCTTCTTGTCATCTCTAACCCAGAGTGGGCCTTTGCCCCAGAAGCCACTGCAGCCCCACCCCCAGTGGGCACCAAAGCATCCAGGAACCGGAGTGGAAGCACTTTTACATCATTGCTGATTGTGGCTGTGACCAACATTAGTTCCAATGTTGTCTTCAGGTACTATTACTTCACTGTGTGGTAGCAGGTGTTGGGGGGGAAGCAATGTCATTTAACTTGCTCACTTCCATCTGCCAGTTTGGGAGCTTCTTAGCTGACAAATGGCGACGGGCATGTTTGGTCAAATGGTCACTCCTCATAAATCGCCGATCACACATAGGACAGGCAAACTTCTTCTCGCCTGTGTGTGTTCTTCGATGTCGAGACAGTTCATCTGAGCGGGCAAACTTCCTCTCACAACCTTTCCAGCTACAGCTAAAAGGCTTTTCTCCTGAAACAAAAACAGACAATTATAAGGAGAAACTGGAGCAGTGAATTAATGTAATTATCTATTAAATCTGCTGGTGTAGTAAAATACTCCATAACGAGATCGAATGCTTTTTAAGACACTCAAAAAGGAATGCTATCAATAATATTACTCAGGCTGAGCTTCTGGATTACCTAATCACATCACATATGCCATGTAAAATTGCTAGCTGCTGCTTACACATGAGTGGCCCCAGGCTTAGATACCAGCTTTTCAAGTCATGCCTATAGTTCAAAGGTAAAATTTTCTGTAGATTCTTGCTATGCTTACAATACTATTACAATATGGTTAGAGATGTGTCTGTCAACAGTCAACAGTACCATAACTAAAAGTTTTTGTCTAAACATCCAAGACACAAAATGACCAATACCTACCTGTATGTGTCCTCATGTGGGCTTTTAAGTGAGAACTTTTAAAATAAGTCTTTCCACATCCTGGATGACTGCAAATGTGACTTCTTATTCTCAATGAGTCAATCTGCGCTGTAACTTTCGTCGTAGAAGGGGCAAAACCTGGAGCTGGAGCAATGGGAGATAGTCTGGTACCATTTGGGCTCATCACTGGAGGTTTGGGGTTCTGGACCACAGACTGTGGCACGACAAACATGACAGCACCTTTAGGAACTTGGGTTCCCATGAACACCACGGGCTGGCAAAGGGCTGGCTGTTGACTAGGTGGAGTGTTGGGGACAACTGCTGTTACAACAGGGTTGTTTGTAGGGAGGGGGACCATCTGCGGAACCATCTGGCAAATGACTGGCACGGGTGGAACACCACTTGCGGATGCTGCACGTGGAGAGACCAACACTGACTTTTGTTTTGGGGAGACGGGAAGTAGCTGAGGGTTACAGATGACAGTCTCTGAAGAAGGCACTGAAAAGTCATTAAGAGCAGCACCTGTTTTTTCTTCCACATGGGTCACCGCGTTGCTTTCACATTTGGATCTGTTTGGTGACACAGCTGCACACGGTACATTTTTCCTCGTCGTCTCCACACTTAGGTGAGTTCTTCTTTTAAAAACATTGTCCTGATATTTTAGCATACTGGCCGCCTTCATGGGGCAGGTTCTGTGATTGCACAATTGGGCATCGGCTGTATGACGAATTACACTTGTGGCCTGAGCTTTCAAAGGCCTTGGTGCTGGTAAATGGCCTTTATCATTCTCTTTAAAATCGGCCCTACCAAGAGGCTTTGAAGGGTCAGCAAATGACTTGAAGTGCCCAGTAGATGGCGCTGGCACCACTGAATTGGGTATTTGGGATGCTTCCAAGTCAGATGGACTGTAGGGTGGAGTCAAACACTAAAGAGAAAGAAAAATAGAAATGTTACCAAGAAAAATCTGGGAGTGTGGTTAATTCGGTTAACAATGCTATAAAAATTCAGCTACAGACATTAACGTTAAAAAGGGTAACTAAGGGCAGCTACGGGGAGCAGTGGATAGAGCACCGGCCCTGAAGTCAGGAGGACCTCAGTTCAAATCTGGCCTCACACCAAACACTTGACATGTACTAGCTGTGTGACCTTGGGCAAGTCACTTAACCCCAATTGCCTCACCCCCCCCCCCAAAAAAGGTAACTTACAAATGCTGGTATTGTATGGAAATCGGCTGTACCAGGTAGCAAGCCCTCTTCAGTTTCTTCTGACACATCCGATGCTGGTGTGATTGGTCTAATTTCAGTGTATTTCTTGAAATCAGACTTCCAACTGCAGCTCATGGACATAAGTGCTTCTACAGCCTCAAAATCACTTTTCTCTGCAGTATTGTTCCAGGAACATCTACCTTCTTTTGGCTTTTCAAAAATCATTTCTATTCTTTCTGCCTATGAAAAGACAAAATAAGAAATTATCATTATCTTTTAACAGCTACAGAGTAAAGCAAATCATAGTTTAACTTATGAAGACACCTGAGTTACTCGAACACCACCTGACGCTAAAAAATAAAGCTATTTTTTCCTTTGCCTCCACAGTACAAGGTAAAGACAAGAATGAAGCTGCAGTTGTTCCTCAGAAGACTGGAAATTCATGCTAATAACAATGAAAAGCCTCATCGCTCAGAGATTTAGGTCTGAATATTAACTAATGCAATGTTCTGGAAACAAAATTTCCATTTGTGTAACTGTACTTGTAAGTCAACAGAGAAGGATCTGAAACCAAATGACTTACTAACTACTAAATAGCCTTGGACAAGATAGTTTAGGGTGCACGCTTGACATTAAGTTCCCCTTTTGCAAAATTTCTGTAAGCTCTCTTCTGTAGTGTGAATTTCTCATAAAAAAAAAAATTGCCATCTTTTTCTTACACAAGCAGCGGGGTATAAATAATTGGAACAAGCACCGAGGCTTCAAAGGACTCAGGTTCTAATTCTGACTCACAAATTCATTATACAACCCTGGAGCAAGACACTCTGGGCTTCAATTTCCTTATCTAAAATGGAGAGGCTGAACTACATCAGGAGTTTTTCCCTGGGGTTTATGAACTTCAATTTTTATAACTATATTCCAATAGAACTCTTTCCCTTTGAATTCCTATGAATTTTATTTTACATGCATTTAAAAACATTATGTTGAAAATGGGATCCATGACACAAAAAAAGGTTAACGAATCTTGGAGACTAGATGACCTCCAAAGTTTTTGCCCTTTTTTATCTGTGGTGAAGGAGGTCAAATGTAATGTTCAGAAAATTCCAAGCTTCATGTTAGCCCATATCATTTTATTTTTGCACACCTGCAACCTTTTACTTTTATGGTTCAGAGTAACAACTAAGCATTACAAGATATAAAAAACTAAATGCCTGGCTATCAGCCTCTGAAAAACTGAAAGCTTGTCTTTCATACCTCAATTAACTACAGTAGCTTTTCAGGTTTGGTTGGTTTTAAATACCAGTTGATTGCTTTATATTTTTTGTACCTATATAAGTTTCTGACTTGAAAACTTTTAAAGAAATTTTTATCAGTACTGCTGAAGATGTCATATATGTGTCACAAGATTTATATAGAATAAATCATTGAAATCTCTCTTAAAATGTTAAGTTTTAATAGCTTAAAACTACACTAAGACTTTTGGAAATATCTTATATATACTATTTATATACTAATATATCATTACTGTATTTTCTTGCACATGGAGAAATTGAGTTGGGGGACCCTAAGGGATTTCCCTACATGGAAAAACAGCTCTGTTCCTTCCAAGCTGAAGCAGAGTATTGGAGACAGTTTAACTAGTAATTAATTAAAAGAAAAAGAAAAATGCCCCACAAGACAGCATGGCTGAAACGGTACTAGCGCCATTGCCTCTGTTTCTCTAAGTCAGGGGAAAATACACGTCTGCAAACCCTCAGCAACCCTGGGGAGAAGAGACGGACCGAAAGCATCAAGCACAGAAGCTCCAGAAGAGGCGAGGGGAAGGAAAAGGAACAGGGAGGGGGAGGAAAGGGAGTGGGGAGCAGGGCAGGAAAGGGAAGCAGGGGAGGCTCAGGGTGGGGAAGGCAGACGGAGGGAGGAGAACGAAAGGGGGAAGGTAGACAGCGGGGGAGATCCTCTCGGGCGAGAACAACCAGAGGGGGCCGCCCTAGCCTCAAAGAGGCTCGAGGGTGATTCAGGGCGGAACATTCCTCACCGCTCGCACGTCCCCGCATCCCTTCTCTGCCATTGGTCTGTCAAGACCGGCGGCGTGGATAGGGATTGGCTGTCTCTAGGAAGGGGGCGGGAGAGACATGAGGAGGGGGTTGGGGCTAGAGGCATGTGAACAAAGCGTGATCACCCGCTGCTCCTGGGCTGGCAGGAAACGTGAACTGGGAATTGCCGCGCGTTCACCTTTCACCTACTTCCTGAGACCGCAGGGGCCCAGCCCGCCCCCGCGTCAGGGCGGGAGAGGGAGGAGAGGGCTGAAGGCGGTCGTCAACCGCCCAGTAGTCCGACTTGGAAGACGGAGGGGGGGCGGGGGAGGGAACCGCGCCGCGCCCTCCTCCCCCCTGCCTAGGAGAAGAAGACTCCCCCGCCTCCTGATGCCTCCAGCCAGCCGCGGTTCCCTTAGGAACCGACAGAGGGACTGGGCCTCACTCCCCGCCCCAATAGGCGCGGGCTGGGTCACCCGGGGACGAGAAGCCGTTCCACTCCCTCCCCCTCCAGCCCCCACTATGTCGAACAGCCTGACAGGGGCCAGAGTCGCCGCCGCGGAAACCATCCCCCTCCACTCCCCAGCCGCCAGTCGGGGGGACCCGGCGCGCCTCAGCCCCGCCCCCCAGCCCGCGCGCTGACCCCGAGGCCCCCACGCCCAGCCTGGCTGCTCACAGATAGAGGCCGGGCTCTGCTCCGCCCCCGCCCCCGCCCAGACCGGCGTGGCCGGGCAGGGACAGTGCAAGAGCCCAGCCGCCGCCGCCGCCGCCGCCGCCCCCCCCCCCCCCCCCCCCC